>NC_056739.1:42412272-42451637 GCF_019279795.1 Protopterus annectens
TAACTGGCTCAAGTTCACGCCCTCCAGGCTCACCATTTGAATCCTATGTCTATCAGAAACATGGCTAAAACCAACCATTAAAGACAATGAAATACCCCACCGTTACAATATGATTAGACTCAGTCTTCCAAAAAGGGAGGAGGGGTAGCAATCCTCTACAAGACAGAGCTACAAGTCAGCACAGTAAATCTTAGCATTCCTTTGGACACTACTGCAGAGGTTATTATCTCTAAACTCCAGGTCAACACCTGTAAAGCTATAAATATCATCTGTGCTTATCTTCCCCCAGGAAATAATAGTAATACTCTCGAACATATCCTAAACTGGCTTTCTATCAACCTCCCACAAGAAACCATAGTCCTTGGGGACTTTAATATAGATTGGAACTCCAGTACAAATACTAACCCCACCACCCATGTTAACCTATGTGGCTTGTCACAACTTATAAACTTCCCTACCAGAACCAATAAACTCAACAACAAAGATAGTACCTTGGATTGGATACTTACTAATACCCCTCACCATACCTATGTAACAGGAACCCTTCCAGATGACCTAAGTGACCATTCACTCACGTATATTATCAGGCACAAAACCAACATAAAATTCAGTAATACTATCAGAACAATATGCTCAAAAAAGCAATTTAACCCAGAACTCTTCCAAACAGAACTGAAACAATGTAACTGGACACCATTAAAAACTCTCCATATAAATGAAGCAGTGGAATACTTTAATTCCACATTCTTAGCTATCCTTGACCACCACGCACCAACACGCTCTATTAGAATCAAAGCTAAACCAGCCCCTTGGCTTACTAACAATACTAAACAAAGAATCCTACTTCGTAATAGATCCTGGGCAAAATGGCGTACAACAAAAAATCTGATAGACCGCCAAACCTTTAGAGAACATAGAAACAGTACAAAAAAGCCATCCTGCTTGACAAAAATAATTATTATCTCCAACTACAACAAACCTCTCTCAAAGAACCAAGAAAATTTTGGAGTAGTATTAACAATCTTCTTTACCCAGGCCAATCAATCACACCCAACCCACAAGGCTTAAACCCAGAGAACCCCACACAAACAGCTAATGCCTTTAATTCTTTCTTCACAGAGACCATCCAAACACTAGCTAGTCACCTCTCTCCTGATACATCTAACCTGCCCACTTCCTCTACAAATCCACCCCCTCTATTTCACCTACAGCCAGTGTCTACTTCCTACATTTCCTCCCTTCTCCATAAGCTAAAACCTACCACCCCCTCCGCTGACAAACTCCCAGCAGAATTCTTGCAAAAAGGAGCTAAATCCATTGCCTATCCCATTTCCATTCTGATAAATAGATCCATAAATGAAGGAATTGTCCCTTATATCTGGCAAATTTCACATATCATCCCACTTCATAAAGGGGGGAACTCCAATGACTTTCCTAACTTTCGGCCCATAGCTTTACTATCCCCTATTGCAAAAATTATGGAAAAATGCATCCATAAACAACTACTTAACCACCTACTCCAGTACAATCTACTTGCTAACTGTCAACATGGCTTCAGACCTTTCCATAGTACCACTACTGCCCTGCTATCATTCACTAATAGTATCAACAACAACCGCAACAAAAACTCTCTTTCATCTGCAGTCTTCATAGACCTATCCAAAGCTTTTGACATGGTTAATCACCAACTACTCCTTCATACCACTAAGTCCCTTTCTCTTGATCACATATCTATGAACTGGGTTTATCTTGCCTTGGCCGTCAGCAGGCCTGTACTCTGGCAAAACCAAACCACATCTAACCACCTGCCCTAGCTTCCCTCAGTGGCCACCCAAGGGCTCCATATTGCATTACTCCTATCTTCCATCTTCTTTAGCCAGCCTGCAAACCTTCAGCCATGCTCACTTGCATTCAGCAGGCCAGCTCACCATAATCTGCACAGCCACTTCTCAAACTGAACTCCAACTCTTAAAAGCATTCACCACTGTAGAACAATGGTTTCACAGCTGCCTCCTTCTAAACCCCAAAAATAAACTCTTCATAATATATTGCAGTTTATCGGTATATGACCACCCCACCCCCTTTGTCAGGCTTCATGACTCTGACATTGGAATTGAGCATTAGAGCATCCAATGTGTTTCTCTCCTGGTCAGTTAAATTGCTATTAACCTCATAAGTTTTCCTGTTGTGGTATAAAGAATACATTTCTTTAGCCACAATCCTCTAAATGAACATCTACCCTTGGATGATACGGAGGTATAAAAACTTTTTCTTTGAAAATCACCATCCTTCATCTATCATCTCCTACTTGGTTTATACTTCTATTGGACACTGGTTTGTTATTAAAAAATATACCCAAATTAATTTTCCTGGTGAATTTCTTCAGTTCACATAGGCAATCAACTAAATTAAATCTGGGAGTGGGAATGAACTTCATACCTTTTGCTAACAACTTAAAATAACTATGATTGATTTTCAAATTCGAAAAATTTTATATTTTAAAGTTGTCCAAAGAATATATGTTATCGTCCACTAATATATCCTTATTGTCAAATCCCTCCACCCTTTTAGGGGAATCACGGGATGAAACCAATTCAGTTAGTACCTGTTCCAATTCCTTTTCCCTTCCCAATTTCTTTTGTAATTGTGATTTCTCCCATACCATCCCTGTTGCTTCCAATCCTGATTCCAATATGGTTGACCCTGTGTATTTTGTTCCCTGTGAAAATGGTGTACTTCAGAATTGAATTCAGTACTACCATAAGCATTTTTGTTCGTATAATAATTGTCCCTACCCTGTGACTTGTTTTTGTTCTTTTCGAACCAAATTTATGCTTCACCTTTTCTGTATTGTTCAATGTCTCTACTTAATTTTTTCTTCTTCCTTTCCTTTATATTGGTTATCCACTTCTCAGCTAACTTAAACTGTTTAAAATATAACTGTTCCCATTCTTTAAACAATAAATCATTAGAAATGTTCAAATCCAGTGCCTCTGCTTCCTGGATCAAACAACTCAATTTAGCATCATTAATTTCTATAAGCATATTTAAAAATTTTAAACCACACTCTCAAAAAATTTGTTAAAAACAGATATAGATTTTTCGTTTAAAACCATACCCATAGGTTTTTAAAAAAATCTTAAATCTTGTGGGATAACTTTCATTTCAACACATTTCTGCAGATACACATTATCAATTTTTAAGCCATTAATTTGTTTTAGCATTTTGCCCAAGGCAAAAATCATTTCTTTTAAACTGCCCACAGGTTTGTTAGAAAAAACATTAGGTTTACTAGAAAAAACATTATCTGTTTGAATACAATTGTCCGTGTCCATGTGATAACAAACATTCAAAAATTTGTTCAAACATTGTCCCTTGATAGTTCCACTGACTCTGTCGTCTTTGTGAAAAACATTTCCCTTGTTTTGTACTGTATTCACCGTCACGGACGAATACGTTTTGACCGGAGGCAACCGTTTGGGTTTAGTCCCTATACGGGATGCCTCTTCGTCAATATCGTAAATTGAAAAATCAAACGATAAGTCAGGTAAGTTAATCCTACTGTTGTTGTAGGATTCTATTATATTTAAGTCAGTACACTTGTCCTTATTAATCCCACATAGCCCCAAACCCTGTCCATTGGGAATATTAAAACTTCCCTCAGAGGAATTATGTCCCTTGGATCTATATGTTAGGTTGACATCCACATTGTTTTCAAAAACATGACTAGGGCTATTGATAACAGTACCTTCTTTTTCCTTGGCTAGTTTGGTTTTGGCATCCGTTAACGCCAATTTATCAACTGAGTTACTATTTAACACTTGGCGCTCGTTGTCTCCGATAGTGTCCGATCCAAGACCCATAGCCTGGGGTCCTTTCTTAACATCCTTCGTACCAGTTCCTCCCGACATAGAAGTACCTTTGAATGAGTCCCTGAAAAATGCACACAACTCATGTATTTCTCCCTTCAGGACGGCAATCTCGCCTCTTAACTCCAGCAGTTCCGCCTTCACATCCGGGCTGTTGGGTGGTGAATTAACGCCAGTCTCTTCCATGGAAGCCAGACAACAAATGAATCCAAAAATACACGTAAAGTGAACAACTGAGCCAAAACAAATGGCAACCTCGGTGAGACCAATAAGCGTACCAGTCACTTAATCCGCCAAGCGGAACACGTTTATTGACGAAAATACAAAAAACAAAATGTGAAAATAGAATGATGTTAAGCGCTTTCACTCATGAATTAGAGCTTCTTCAGAACATCTTTCACTAATGCAGATCACAGTTTAAATACTAAAATTGGTGCCAAAAGATAATGCTTCATATTCCCTTTCTTAAAGGAATACCACCATATTACATACATATTACAATTTAATATATAAGTGACAACCTAGTAGTATGTAGTAAAAAAAACCTAGTAGTTTGTAGTTAAAAAAAAACAAATAGTATGCAATAATATCTATTAATGACTTGTCTAAAAATAATTTATATTGAAATAATGATATAGATGTAAGGCAATATATATACATATACTAAAAACATGACTTAATATAATTTGATATAAATCCTAATAATCGATTCTAAAATACATTCAAACCTACTGTAGGTATATGATATTGTTTGTATAAGAGTTGGGAACACTATATTAATATATAAAATACATAAAAGCACTTCTGACCCCCCATTTTAGGATAGTGTCAGGAAGATATTCAATAACATATTATATAGGGAAATACATAGACATTAAACTTAAGTTAATATACAACAACACCCACATGGTAAAAGATTCTTGGGAATTTTTAAGTAAATATCCCGTAAATAAATGGAAGAAAGAACATCTTTTTGTCACTATTGATGTGATTGATCTGTTTTCTAGCATTCCCAAAAATGAAGGATTGGATGCATTTTGTAATAGTATAAGAAACATGGGATGAAATCTGTCTTATAATGGAGTTTATGACTATGGTTCTGGACAATAATTTTGTACACTTCGAAGGAGAACATTTTAAACAGACAAGAGGTGTAGCAATGGGAGCAGCGTGTGCCCCCATATTTGCCAACTTGGTTATGGTTGATTGGGAGGAAAAATGTTTATTCCCCAGCAAGCATTTTAGCAAAATCCTCCACTACTCGAGATTCTTGGATGACATTTATATGTTATGGGGTGGTTCCAAAGGTGAATTGGACACCTTCATTGAATTTTTGAACAAGAGTAGTAACTTTTTGAAATTTACATATAGTATGAACAACGAGGGTTTGGCTTATTTGGACACTTATATATACGTGCACAACGATAACCTACAATCCAGAATACACAGAAAAAAGACATTCTCAATGATTATTTGGCATCGACAGTTTCAAAATACAAAATTAAAAGCAGGGTATTTTTCAAGGGACAATGCATTAAATTACTGCCCACGATCTAATTTGGAGTCATGCAGGAAGGATCAAATTCATTACTAAATTGTTCAGGGATAGGAATTACCCGTTATCCATGTTGGAAGAAATGCAGGAAAATACCGCAGTAAGTGGAGAATGGGGTTTGAAATACAAATTACCTGTTGGGATCTAACTTGTAAGAGATACAATGTAGGGTAATGATAGTAACATACACCAAAATCTTTATTATTTTAACATACAATTCAATGTCAGATAAAATTATGGAAATTATTAATAGATTTTGGTTCTTGAACTCGATCTAATATAGGTTAAAGTGGTGGGAAGTAGACCAGGGGGTGGTGCAAAATGGGGACAATATGGAAGAAACTCCTTAGATATAACAGCTATGATCAGGGGTGCTCTAAGAACCAAAGGATGAATATCAAAGGGCACAAGGAAGTGCTTAGCCCAGGTGCAATCAATGCAAAAATGGCTGAAGCACACAAATTAAACTTTTAATGAATTTTGGTACAATTATAAGGTTGAAGGGAAGGGAAATTGTAATGCTAGAATGGTTATATATATTGCCACATGTGAGACATGCCCTAGATTATTATGTGGGAAAAACGAGAAAGAAATTTTAAGAGGAGAATCTACTTGACCACATTTTATGGTATATCTTTCGGAAAGATGGTAACAATGCATTATATAGGCATGTTGAGAGGGTGGTACTGATCATGAGGACTTAAATTTGGGATTTTGAATTATAATTTACAATGAAGTATTTAAAGGTGGGGATACAAAGAAATTATTAAGTTTAAGGGAAGTTTGGTGGCAGCTCTACCTTATGCAGCTAACCCCAGGTCATGGTTTTATCTCCTGCAAACCCATTCTCGAATGGGACATTGTCAATGGTTGATTTTATTGGTTTCATATGCAAACTTTTATTTATATTTATTATTATGTACATAATTATTTACAAATTCATATATTAATATAGTGTTCCCCAACTCTTATACAAACAATATCCCATATACCTACAGTAGGTTTGAATGCATTTAGAATCGATTATTAGGATTTATATCCAAATTATATTAAGTCATGTTTTAGTATATGTATATATATTGCCTTACATCTATATCATTATTTCCAATATAAAATTATTTTTAGACAAGTCATTAATAGATATTACATACTATTTGTTTTACTAGTTTTTTACTACATACTAGAGTTGTCATATATATTAAATTTATGTATGTATGCGTATGATGGTATTCCTTTAAGAAGGGAATATGAAAAGCATTATCTTTTGAGCTGTTTTAGTATTTAAACTGTGATCTACATTGTTAGAATGTTGAAGAGCTCTAATTCATGAACAGAAAGCTTAACATCATTCTATTTTCACATTTTGTTTTGTATTTTTCGTCCAATAGCGTGTTCAGCAGGATTAAATTGACTAGTGCTTATTGGTCTCACCGAGGATTACTGAACTTTGGCATAGTTGTATACATGTAGATATGTACATGGGAGGTATGGTAGTAGGAGGAGTACATGTAGGTATCATACTCTTGAGCCAGGTATGACAGTACAGTAGATCTTAGGTATCATATAGCATATGAGGGGTATGTGATTAGAAGAAATTACATGTAGGTATATACAGCATGTGAGGTATGACATTAAGAAGCACATGTAGGTATCATATAGCATGTGATTTGATAGTTGTAGGAGTACATGTAAGGTGTCATGTACAGCATGTGAGGTGTGACAGTAGGAGAAGTACATGTAGGCATCATACAATAGGTGAGGTATGACAGTAGAAGTACATGTAGGTATGGTATTGCATGCGCGGTATGACAATACGGTAATATGTAGGTATCATATAGCATGTAAGGTATGATAGTAGTACAAATAGATGTAGGCATTATATAGCATGTAAGGTATAGTTATAACTGCTAACCACATATAAATCTCAACAGGAGAGCTTAGAGTTTTCTGTGCTTCAGCATCCACATATAGGAATCCAATCCTACATAAGTATAAAAAACCCACATAACTTTAGATATAAAATTACTCATTTTCTCAAATATCAAAATGTAACCATCTACACAGCCTTCCATGTACTCCTCTATCTCTTCTTGAAACGCTATAACCAATCCCTCCTAATAACCATGTTCTCTCACATAACTTTTCTTAGAACTATTCCATGCTATCTCCTTTCTTTTTTTTTTTTTTTCAAAAATATTTTTATTAGTTTTAAAACTTTATAAAAAAAAAGAAATGAAATAAATAAGATAAGGAACTTGTAAGATCAAACCCAGAAAAGAAAGTAAAGTACATTCTAAACTAATAACACAAACAGTTTTATTTCCACAGACACAGTTATTGTAACAAGTACCTTACTTGAACGTGGTAAAAGATCTACCAGGGTGCCCAGAAAAACATAATACAAATAATATATTCCTTTCTTGTCCTTTTATATTTCCCCATGAATACATCTTCCATCCCACTCTTGGTGTTTACTAAGATTCCAATCTCCCACATACAGTAGAGTCGATTATCAGAAATGTCAATTATCAGAACTAGCCTTCCAAAGTCTTTTGGGTAGGAAAATAAAGTTCGAATACATAAACATTATACGATTTGTTTGTTTGGAGCATTGAGTTTGTAGCCAGCTTGTGAGAAAATATTCTCTTTACGTTCACTGGAATCATGAATTGCAGAAGTGAAGAAAATACCATAAATGTAGATGTTAAAGTGTATTCTCTGTTGCAGCCATCACTAAAGCGTTACTCCTGCTGGGTAGCCCCAGTTAGCCCGCGCGGCCACCAGAGTCAAGCATTTCCTCTGCCCGTTTCGTTGTCACCTGGACTGACATCAGGTCGCCAGTGGTATAAAGGAGAGCAGCCGCTGCCATTGCATCACTTCTTTTTTCTGCCCTAACCTGTGTTCTTGAAGGAAATGTTTAAAGAGCCTCTGGTGGCTCAAGGCCACAAGAATGACAGTTACAATCTCCAAAAAGGATAAGATTAAGGGGAAGGTGGAGGAAGAGGACTGCAGTGAACACTCAAACATCTAGATTATAGTAAGTGTACACAACCGTACTATGTTCTTCTATGTTTCATCATAAGTCATATCACTTGTGGGAGGATTCCCAAAGTTGAGGAAGGGAAGGATGGAAGTAAGGAAATTCCTAGGATTGAGCTAGCATGCCTTGCAGGACTGTAGAGGCAAACTCAAACCCCAGAGCAGGTGGTAGTGTTTGTGAAGTGTGACCAAGGTCCAAGTGGCAGCTTCCAGGTGATGTTCTGTGGTACTCCCAAGGGAAGGTAGAAGCAGAGGCTGCCCAGTGTGTGTTCTGATAGACGAGAGGAGCCATGAAAAGTGTAGCAGAACTGTATGCAGTGAGATACCCATTTGAAATGGTCTGTTTGAAGATAGGCTTCCCTCTTTCTCTAGGTAGTAGCCAACCAACGAGATTGATCTGTGCTTCCCTGTGGACTTTCCAGTCTATCAGTTAGTATCTTAACTGTCTGTGCATCATCAGTGTGCGCAGAATTCTCTCCCTTATTCTGAGGGTTTGGAAAAAAGGTGGGGAGATGTATAGCCTGGTTTAAGTGCGCGTCTGATACTACCTTTGTAGCACGAATGAGCAAAAGTTAGCCACTGAGGAAGCACACCCTGTCTGCATGGAAGATAATAGAAAGAGTTCAGTGGCCATAGGTGCTTGAAGTTCCTGTGACACCCCTCACTAGCTGAAGTAATAGCCAAAGGAGAGAGGGAGGAAGGCAGTCTTCAGGAAGGGTGTTTAGGTCTGCTGATTGCAGCTGAGTTTCGAAGAGGAGGCAATATCAGTTTTTCCAAGACATAGAATCAGGTCCCAGGCTGGAGTGGGTGCCCTTCTAGGGGCCCTAATGTTAGATATACACCTCTGAGGAATTGCTTAATCAAAGGGGGTGAGAGAAGACAGGCTGTTCAGCATGAAAATGTGCTTTGAAATGGCTGAGGCGTGGATTTTAATGGAGGAAAAGGAGAGGCCCTTGTTAAGTAACCCGCTTATGGGTAGTCAGAAGAATACGTGAGAGGACGGCTGGGGGAGCCGCTGTGACCTTTTGACAGGCAAAACTGGGGTTGAATCTTTTCCATTTCCAGGTGTAAGATTTCCTGGTTGCTTTCAGCCCTCTAGCCAGCAAAAGGGGTACCAATGCTGCCACGGGGCAAATCCTGGTTGCTATAAGAATGGCTTTTGATCCTTCCTGCCTTATTTTGAGCAGTACCCTTGGGAATAAGGGCGGGGAGGGTGATGCATAAATGAAAATATTGGTCCATTGGAATGAGAGAGCATCCACTTTCCAAGCTAGGGGGTGGAACTCCTGGTGCCAGAACAATGTGCAGCTGATTGTTGTGTTGTGAGGGGCGAAGAGGTCCACCTCTGGTGTGTCCTCCAGGCCTATAGGGGGATTTGGAAGAATGTCCCATTTGGAGTTTCCACTCATGCGGGGACTAAGTAGTTTCCCCTTTAGATGGTCTGGGTAGGGTATTGTTTCTCTCCTGGGATGTACTGGGCTGCAGATGTGGGCCCAAGGAAGAAGGCTACATCTGCCAGAGGGCTCATGGCTAGTCGGGAAAGAGTGTGCCCCCCTACTTACCTGATGTACCACATGGCTGGTATTTATGACTCTGTTTATGAGGAGGACTCCTGGTTTTTAGGTGAATGCTTGGAAGGATCACGATAGCCTTGTGAACTGCCATAATTTCCTTTTAGGATGATGTGCCAGTGAAGGTGCCCTGTGCAAGGTCCCAAGAGCCTTGGGTGCACCAGGTGTCTAAATAAGGGTGCCCCAAGCTAGGTCTGAGGCATCTGTGGTGATAGTCTGGCCTTGAGGAGACAGGTGAAGGCAAGGCCCTTGTTCTGAAGGGTGCAAGCCTCTGCCCACCAAAGAAACTTGTTCCTTATGCATGGAATGAGGGAGTAGTCTCCCACAGATTGAGAGTGTTGGCATCAAAGGTTCTTTAGGTACCACTGGAGTTTCCTCATGTGCAGCCTGGCCAGGAAATCATCAGCATGCAGAATGACATGTAATCCAGTACTAGCAGAATTTTCCTTGCTGTGAGGTTTTTTTCTGAGAGCTAACTGGGAGAAGTAATTTGGCAGAAAAGCAAGCATTGATTTTCTGGTGAGAGGAAGAGGAGGCTGTTTGGGGCTGTGTCCAGGAGTGCGCCCAAGAAGGTGATCTGCCTGGAGGGCCTTAGGTTTGATTTTTTCTTGATAGTGAACCCTAGAAAGGTTAGGGTTGTTTGTACAAAAATCAGGTCCTGCAGTAACTTCTCTTTGTAGTCTGCCTGGAATAGGCAGTTGTCCAGATAAGGGCAAATTTGGATGTTTTGCTGTCTGCAGAAAGCGACTACTGGGGCCGGGCATTTTGTGAAGACCCAGGAAGCTGTAGATAAGCCAAAGGGTAGCGCAGAGAACTGTAAGTGTTGTGAACCTGCTCTGAAGCATAGGTATTTTCTGCAAGACTCCCTTATGTGTATATGAAGGTAGGCATCGAATTGGAGGCTAATAGCCTGCATTTTGCCTAGCATTGGTAAAAGGTTTTGAAGAGTTAGCATTTTGAATTTTGGGACCTCTAGGAAGGTGTTTAGAGTAGACAGGTTGAGGATGGGTCACCAAGTGCCTTCTTTTCTTGGTACTAGGAACAGTCTGGAGTAAAACCTTTTTTTTTTCCTGCTTGCTCCTGTGGCACAGGCTCCACTGCCCCTTGAGCATGGAGTATGTGCACTTGTTTAATGCTTCTGCCCACTGATTTGGGGGTAGAGTTTGGTAACCTGTTAAGGATGGGACTTGTTGGAAGGTAAATTTGTAACCCTGAAAAATTATTTTTAATACCCACTGGTCCGCTGTTACAGACAGCCAGTTTGGATGCCCTTCCTCCTAACCTCTGATGGGAGGGGAGTGGGAATCATTACGCGTTCTTAGAGTAGTGGTGGACTTAGAACTTCCTGCAGTGGGCTGGGAGTGGTGGAGGGCCACTGCTTAGTTTCTTAGCTGGCCTTTGTTTTATGGTCTAGCTGGTCAATTCTGTCCCTCACGAGGCCTCCACTTGAACCTGTCTCTATTAGGGGCTGGGAAAGGCCAGTGCTTAGAGAAGTTTCTGCTGAATCTGGGAGGTTCACCTTGCAGAAAGTCTTTACTGTTGCAAGATCTGGCTTTATCCTCCATCTTTTTGATGACCTCCTCTGCTTTGATCCAAACAAGTGGTCTTTATCCAGGGTGATCAATTAATTTTGATTTTACATGATCAGGCAATGGCTTTTCTTTTAGCCATGCGTACCTCCTAATATTTAGACCTGCCACAGCAGCCCTACTTAAGGCTTCTAGGGCGTGAATCTGCAGTGCAGGTACAAAGATGAAATTTTTTGTGTTCATAAGTTCCCAGGTGTACTGTTGATATTTTAGCATACAGAACTGGCAGTTAAGAGACTCTAATACCCAAGGTTATGGAGGTGTACACATTCTTACCCCATCTGTCCAGAGCTCGAGTCCTTGTCAGAGGGAACTGGGTTTTTAGATGAGATAGCCTTGGCCCCTTTGGGCCCCTGTGTGATTAAAAACCGTGCAGCAGACGCAGAGGTAAACAAGTACTTACTGTATGTGAAACAGGCACCATGTAGTACCCATCAGGTTTTCTAGGAGCAGAGGGTAGGGCATCAGGGGTGATCCTAGATTCATTGAAAACATCCTCCACCATGTCCAGAATAGGAGGGATGGGCAAGGGTCTGTGCTGAGGAAGATCTAGAAACTCTTAGTCTTTTCTTAGATGGACGATAATCTTGGGCTTCCCAGTGGAAATGCTCTCGAGTGTGTGCAGGTTTTCCCCAAATGAAAGATCTTCAGGGAGGCAGAAAGAATAGATTCCTCTGCATCAGAATCCTCAAAGGAGGTGAGAGGTTGTTGTCCCTCATCTGAATCCAGGTAGTCTGAAATTTCAGTATCTGGCTCCGTTTGAACTTCAGGGGGAAGTATCCCTCTCTTTTAGAAGGAGTGGTATGGCTACCCCCTGATGAAAGTGATAGAGGTCTTCCTCCATTTTCAGTAACTGTCTGAGGTGGCAGAGGAGTAAGATGGCGACTGGAGACTTTTCTATGGGGTGGTCTTGCTTTTAGACCTTAGTAAATCCATTTGTCATTGGGATGCGATAAGTCGGAGGCAAGGCGTCATTTTACTGCCTTAGATGGTTGTGCAAAGAACCTCCTAGGAAGCTGGTGCCTGCGTGGCGGCTCTGGACTCAACCGAAGCGGAGACAACCAAGGGATCGGATGATGAAGAAATCCCTGGTGGCATACTGGACTCAAAGGGTCTTGGTAGAGGCCTGCGAAGGAAATGAGTTGGGCATCAGGGGCTGCGAATGCACCTCACTGAATTCCAGAGAAATGACTACTTGCTTCTGGGACAGGTAGTCTGAAGGCTTAAGTTTGTGTGGTCTGTCCCTTTCTTTATCTTTTCATGTTTTGGGAATATCCACAGACTGCTGACTGATGGATCCCATTTAAATAATTCTGAACTACTTTGGAAATGCCTGGCTACAAATTCAGCTCTAAAGCGCGAGATAGACCTAGAATTGAAAAGTGTGCAGAACCAACAACGGGGGACATCGTAGTCTGGGCCTAGACAAGTAACACACAAGGTATGGAAGTCTTGGTGTGGTATTTGTTTTCCACAGCGGAGACAATTGTGACTTTTTCGCATACATCGGTTAGTGCAAGAAAAAGCTCCCCAGATTGGGATACTTGAAAGCTTTAGTATTTTTCAGATTCAACTTCCCACTACGGCAGCGGCCAACCCCAGCACACAGACAAACTGCTTTTGCTTCAGGCTTCACGGCAAGAAGACTGATGTAATGGCACCAGCTGCTCTCCTTTATACCACTGGCTGACCCAATGTCCAGTCCACGAGGAGACAGCAGCGGCACAGGGGAAAAGCGAAGAAGCTTCGTGTGGGACCGTCGAGGGGCTACCAGCAGGGACAGCCCACAAGTGCTGACTGCAACAGTGAAACACGAAGAACATCTGTACTTCTGCATGCAGAAAAAACAAGGATTTTAGAAGTTTTTTATCCAGTTCAATTATATGCTTGATTATCCAAACTACCCTAGGTCCCAATTAGTTCAGATAATCATCTCTCTACTGTATAGACTTGCAAATGCATGAAACTACCACCTTATATCCATGCAACTATAAATATCTAAATATTTCTTACAAATTCTCACTACATTGATAACTGTACTCCAAAATTATGCACATGCCACTAGAACCCATATTATCTCAGTGCTATCCAATATGATATTCCCTCACACGTTATTCGTGGTTTACTATGGTATGGTGAACGGACCCACATACGAGCGATGGGATCATGCGAAGCCCACGTTAGCGACGACAATGTTGAATTCCGACATTATCGAAATATGACTAGTCTTCAACTTCGAAACAGACTTTAACATGGGGTGAGAGTCGTACTTCAATCATGTCTGGTTCGGCCTCTGGACTTCAACTGAAGTGGGTTGAGAGAACCGCCGACCACTACCATAGTAAGCCGTTCTTCACATCATGCAAGCCATTAATTACCTGGCTACTTTGTTATTATATAACATATTGTAAGAAATACAAATTATACTTAGCACAGTAAGTCTATAACAGGAACATGCATAAAATTAACCTCTGGGACGGACTGGGAGAATTCTGGACTGCTCAGAAATAAAACTCACGCACATGATTTTTAGAGGCCTTCCCATCTTGCAACACTTCGCCTCCTCTCTCAGTTTTACCACCAAGCAAAGAGAAGGAGTGAGAAAAAAGCAAAAGAAAACTCCTAAAAGCACACCAAGGGGAGATGGAGGGCACCTATATTACCAAAGCTAGATCTGTTAATATAACTACATGCAATCAGCATTGGACAAAACTCGCTTCAGTAATTTTTAATAGTGAGTCCACTGGCTACTCTCTTTAGGCCAAGTCACGTGCCACAGAAGCATAAAAAAGTAGCCCCAACAGGAGACCTAGAAATAATCAGCAGCCTGCACGGTGGTGCATAAAAATGTTCAGGGGAAGACCAAAGTTGTGGTTGCCCAGTTGTAGATGCAGTCTACTGTGTCATTATGGAAAAAGGCAGTTGAATTAGCCATGGTATAGATTACATACTGGGAAAACTTACAAAAAAAAGTATTTCCTATTTACACAGGCAATTCAATGCACTTTGCTAACTACCTTTCACCTTTCAAAACAATCTTTATTGAGGAATATTAGAACAAAAAAACAACATACGCAAACAAGAAGAAAATAAAACAACAGTACATATGACAGTCACCTGTGAACTGTCCATAAATATCTTAGGAAAACTTTTTACAATTGTTGAATAGCACATTATTATTAAGTAATATCTAGGAGTACAATCTAGCATGTCTACTGAACTAACTGTTTGTCTGAAGCCGTTTACATATTACATTTTTATATCATTTATGAATTTCTACCTCTTGCATTAAGGTTCCTTTCTCTTCCATTCTCTGGTAAGCATTTTGAGGCTAATAAGAGCAATGAAGGAGAAAAAATTTCTGTTATGAAAAAACTTACAGGCTGTTGCACCAAGAACTTGCTACAGGGGTTGACCCCAGATTTGAACCTTATTAAGCCAAACATTAGCGCAAACAATTCCAGACCGTGTGATGCTGATGCTGGAAAATAAGGAGCTTTTCACACACATTAATTCACCACTGTCATACCTCCAACACAATAAGAGGATGACCGGAAAAAACTGTAAGTTTATAACATCTAAAAATCCCCAAATAAAGGTTTTGCTCTAAGTCCTCTGGCAGTGGACTACAGCTCAGACTTAATGACAGAGCTGCTTCCGAGACCAAGGATACAGGGTTTGAATCCTTCCACACGTAGTTTTGCGTGGTGTGTGAACCTGAGCAAGTCACTTAAACCAGACGCATTGCTTTGGGACAACTGGGAATTTACATTTCAGAGCGGTTCTTGCAGTCTCCTGGACTGCATGCCTATTGCCAACCAAAGAACCTCAGTAGTCTTGCTATCCTTGCATATATCAGAGCTAGCAGGATTCTACCAAACCTTCCAATGAAATCCGTATTTGCCACTCCCTCTTCCATGCATCTAGAACTTATCCAGCCACTTAGACCATGCATTTATAGGTAATTTGTGTGTACATAATATTATCCATTTCTGTAAGGGAGTCTCCTATTTCCAATAACCACGTAACTCAGATTGGACTGTCTTCTGTTCGACTGTACTCCACTGGAGCCTAAAAAAAATCTCCTGTGGCATCCAGCAGTCGCATAATTTGTTACAGTAAAAACTCAAACTTCATTCATTATCTTATTGCCAATCACATGTGAATAATTCCTGTGGATAATTCCGGCTTAATCTATGGAATTCCATCTACATGATAACACTAAGTTTGGAAAAACAAGACAATTCCCCCTAGCAAAGTTGCAGTGGAGGGGACTTTAAAATGTAGCTTCATCTCTATTATTAGATATTTGGTTAAATGACTACCTGAACCATGCTGAGCCCTATCACCAGAACTCAAAAACCCAGTAGACATGCCCGTCACACTCTAAATTATCAAAGTCAAAGTCAGTCTTTTTTTCATAGGGTCTGTCTCCAAAGCAGAAGCGTTATGAAACACCAACATGTGCTGCTTTTCGAAAGCTTGCAAGGCACTAGGTAGTGTCAGTCTCTTAAGCTACATTGGGTTTATTCTTCTCCAGAGAAAATTCAGCATGACAAACCACTTTAAATGCCTGGGATCTCTGCATCAGGTCCAAACAGTTTCCAGAATACAAAAAAGGACAATCTTCTGAGCTGATCTATAACATTAACTTATAAAAGTTATAGGGAGTGTTCACCTCCACTACAACACTAGGCAAGTTAAATAGTTGTTTTCCACAAAAGTGAAAAATCTTCATATCAAATTCTTGGTTACTCTCTCATAGCTTTTGTTTCATCTTTATTTTATAGCCTCAGAACCTAACAAAGTTATTCATCTTCTAATGGTTTAGCAAGTTGCCAAGATAAAGAGACAGTTTATTGGCCTTTAACTGCAATGCCACTGGATAGCTTGAGAGTCATAGATTCGCCTCACCTGTTCTAAGTCAGCATAGGAAACAAAGTAGACAGGGTGCACTCTTACATAGTTCAAGAGCAGCAAAAAGGTTGGAACCCAGTTTCACTTGCACAGTAATCCCTTTGAGCAGCCAAGAGTTCGGAAATACCAACTGGTACAAAACAAAAACAAAAAATAATAAGTCCTCCCACACCAACACAACTAAATGCTTTCTCAATACTCAGAAATTACCCATGAATTCTCATTAACTGACTTGTTTTATTAAAATGCTCAGCGATATGTAGCACAAGTAGGGATAAAAACAGTTTGTACCATTCAACTAATGTGGACTTGTACCTAAGCCTACCACTGTGTCAGCATGATCGTAAAAATCTTGGCAGATATAAACTCACTAAAGTCCTCTTTGCCTTCTTTTGGGATCCTGCAGTAATGAATCCCAGCCAAAGTAGATAACATTTTCCAAAATATTTTCACTAAATTTCAAAAACTTGGAGGCATGAATTTCTCACCTAGTTTACACATTTCTGTTAAAGCCTGGAGATTTAGCCTGCTCAGTCTTCAAGGAAGACCAGCAGTTACTTTCTGTTATAGCAACCTCAGAGGGACAGAGTAGCTCTTTATTTCACTGCCCCAACTCAAGATCAATCTCTCTCCACCCACATATGGACTTACAAGTTTTTTTAAATCTCAGCAGCTGCCTATTTTAGGCTCTCTTAGCAACTACACAATCTCTCAAGTCTGTTGTCTCAGCCTTAATGCCAAGTGTTTTGCAGCTCAAAAGGAATTATCAAAATTCTATAATCACAGCATCTTCTCCCCAGGTCTACTGTCTTGCCAGAGTACATCTTTAACTATGTTCTGAATTATTTTATTTATTTAACTAGCATTTGTTTACTGGAATAGTCCACAAGGCGGTAAAAGCCCATTTTCAGTGGAGGCCATGGGAGGAAAAAAGCGTTACCTATAGCAAACATTCAAAGCTCCAAATAATACCACCAAGTACATATAGCAAACACTTGAACAATTAGTTAAATTCTACACACTAAATATCATAATAAGCAGGAGTTAACACCAAGAGAGATTTTTGTACATACTCTGTAAATATTCGCTTTTAGCCACAAATCTTCACAGATGAAACTCTAGCGTCTGAAGAAATTCACAAGATACATTCAGTATTTGAAAAATTAACAAATGCTAGGAAATGAAGTAGACAAACACATAGTTGTTTTAAAGATATTGCTGTAAGCAACTATTACAGAATGAAATTGTGACAGAGGCTTAGGAGAACAGGGTAGACAGGCTGCTGCAGGTTGTTTATAGGAAATATGTTTCATATAGATGCAAACTAGAGGCAATCTATGAGTAGTAAGCAAAGAAGAGAGAAGTATGGTAGTAGAGGTGGTCAGGGTTGTAGATGAGGTACGATTGCAGATCCATATAGAAGATAAATAGTTATTCAAGTACGTTTTGAAGGCTGTAAGATTTTGATTGGAGCATTCCCGGTCCTAGCTACTGAGCTCGAGTACAGAAGATGGCTTGCAGGTAGGTTAGGTTTATCTGTAGAAAATGTTGATTTTCAAATCTAAGGGACTGTTGGGTAGGTAGTTGCTGAAAAGTGAGGTGAAGGTAGGACATTCAGAGGGCTTGTATGCAGTTTATTATTTACTTTGCATTTGGTTACAGGAAAGTCGGACTGGGCAGTAGTTGCCCATTTTCAGCGGAGGCCCGGGGAGAAAAGCTCCACATATAACATCATACTACAAAACATATTCAAGAGATTCAATACAATGATGTTCAACATAATCATGATGCAAAAACACTGAAAACATTCAATTCAAATATATTCAACATGATCATTGCAAAAGTACATGAAAAGCAATACCCAGAGAGTAAGGTATAGGTGGCAAGTGTGAGATCGTGATATGTTATGCCTGGTGTATATGTAGCACTTGCTCATGGTATACACTATATGTGGCTACTTATGAGAAAGGACTGAGTATTAATTAAGTTAGTTAGTTAGTCTGGGTCTAGACAGCTACATATCCAGGATTTGGTTATGTAGGACTTTAGTTGATTTTTGACGTTAATTTGTTTTCTTGTTTCTGATTTCAAGGGGGAGGGAATTCCAGACTTTGGCAACCGCACTTGAGTAAAGGAAGCCCCCTGATGTGTCCTGCTTTTGGATACTTCTACCAGCGCTTTGTTTGCGGATCTTAGTTGGCAGTTGTTTTGTAGGGGTTTAGTAAGCCTACTAGAGCTGGTGTTTTACTGGGATGGTAGACTAATTGATGTGCCAAGGTACGTTGGTAAAAACTTAATAAATTGGGTAATTCTAGCCAACCTAGTTGCTTAAGGGCTTGACACTGATGAGATCGGCAGAGGAGTTTGTAGCAAATTTTGCTATTTTGTTATAGCAAGTGGATAATTTAAGTCACCTTTGTTTAGGTTGGTTAGAACAGGGGCAGAATATAGTAATGACAGGTTTACCATCTGAGGTCTGATGGTATGAGTACCAAGTTTTTTAGGAACTTTAGTGATGGTCAGGGCTATATGCTTATTGAACTTAAGATTTTGGTCAATGGTTGTTCCTAGCAGTTTGGTTTGTGGTACTGGGGTGATGATAGTATTGCCTGTAGCTGATATTTTGAAAGGTGTAGTATGTTCATTAGCTTTGGAGGGATAGAAGAGCACAAGTTGTTTTTTTGGGGGGAGTTTAGAATAAGCTGGCAATTTGACAGCTAGGATTCTATAGCGGTGAAGGCTTCTTGTTTTTTTTCATGAAGAATTTGGAGAGAGGGAGCTGAACAGATGTGTGTGGAATCATCTGCATACTGGACCAAATTTGCTTGATGGGTGGCTGCATGTAGGTTATTTGTGAAAATGGTAAAAATCAGGGGTCCAAGTATAGATCCATGTGGTACGCCTAGGGAGATTGGAAGGAGGGGAGATCGGTGTTCATCCACTTAACGGCTGGCTGGCAGTTGGTGAGATAGTCTTTAAACCAGAGCAGGGTGTATTTAGCTAGGTTGAGTTCAGAGGACTATTAACATTTTGCTATGGGAGACCACATCAAATGCTTTTGACAGGTCTTGAAATACAGTTGAGACTAGGTTACCTAGGTTCCGTTGTTGATTGACAGTGTTTGTAAAACTGATAAGAATGGTGGTAGTGCTATGACATGGGCAGAACCCATGTTGTGTTTTGGCAAGAAGGTTGTTGGATAAGAGATAGTTTAGTATCTGAGAATGTATACATTTTTCCCATATTTCTGACAATGGGGATAATATGGCTATTTGCTGGTAGTCAGATAATTCATTTGATGAACCATCTTTATGCAATGAAATTATGTGAAAGGACTTTCCAGAGAGACTGTACTGATTGCTCAGCTATGGATCTGTTAATTAATATGGAAACAGGGTAGGCAATGGCTCAGAAAAATGGCTGCAATCCGTAAGTATTCAGCTGAAAACTTATCAGCTGTGAGGGTAGGTTTAGTTTGGATAGGTATTTATAGATGAGACTAGCTGGGACTGGTCTGAGTGAAAAGAGGTTTGGGTTGTTTGGGAGATTATATAGATTTGGGAGACTAGTGGTGGATGAAGGAGTAATAAATTTAAGAATTGAACTGGTGAAGTAGTCATTGAATTGGGTAGCTATGTTGTTAGTGGACCAGTCTATGTTTGGGGGTAGGGTACTAGTTTTACCTGGTTGAAGTCTGTTAACAGCTGCTCAAAATTTCTGTGGGTGTGGTTTGTGTTTAGTTTGGATATTAATGCAGTGACTCATCACTCCTTATTTGTTTTTTAGCTTTATTTCTTAGTTCAAGGAATATTTGCCTATTTCAGTTAGATTTATTGTTATGCCAAGTGTCCCAAGCCTCATCTCTTTCTTTTAGAGGTAGCCGGGTGGTTCTGGAGAGCCAGGGGGCACCAGTTGTATTTAACTCTAATTGTTCTAGGAGGGGCTAGTTGATTAAGTACATCTAGAAAGGTAGAGTTAAAGTGGTCCATGGTCATGTCCAGTGGAATGCAGGTAAATGGTGACCAGTTTCAGTACTTTAAGGCTGTTATGAAGTAGTCTAACTTGAAGTCTTTACAAAGTAGCGTATTTGTTAGAAGGACATCTTTTGTGGGTTTAATGTGTTGTCTTGGTACAAAGGTGGGGAGGTGGTCACTTAAGAGTGCTGGGCAGCACACCAAATTATTGTGCTGAGGATGGATGGTTAGTAAGTATCCAGTCTAGTATGGACTCTATTTGTGGATTTATCTATATGGGTGGAAGTTTGTATTAGCTGCCTGAAACCATAGAGATTAATATGCCTGGAGGGTAGGGGGTGAGTTACGGGAGGACCACTCTATACTAAAGTCCCTTAGGATGACCGTTTCCTGAGGGAGGGTTAGGGCTGTCCAGTGGCGTATGGATTCCAGTGTTGTCCCCAGGGGCTATAAATATAGCTAGTAGGTTCAGCTGTTTTAGATGGTTAATTTTCATCTTGGTGAAAAGAGCCTCTGCATTGTTAAATATAGGGACGTCTATGTTAATACGGTCTACAGTGAGGCAGTTTTTGAAAAGATGGCAATACCACCTCCTCTCTTCGACAATGTCTCTATTCTAATTATATCATACTACAGGGGAGTAATTTTGTTATCTTTGTTGTGTGGTGTGAGCCACCATGTTTCTGTAAGGAGAACACTAAAATCCAGAACATACAGGGAATATGAGGCTGTGTGCAGTTAATAAATTTTGTTATAACTTGCATACACATGTTAAGAGCTAGAAAGGTCTGTAATGTTTTCTTTTGGGAGTTTAGGCAGTATGTGCTTGGGATTGAAGGGATGGGGAGTCAGAGATGGGCCTGGGCCTGGATTTGATGCATGTCCCCACTGAGCATTAGATTGAGATGCTAGATTACCAAGAGTCTCAGGTCTGCTTTGAAATCAATAGCCCCATATTGTAGAGTGAGCCTCGAGCCTTTAGAGTGGGTTATCAGTAGATTTTAATTGGGGCTAGATCTACAATGTAGTGACTCTACTGCAGCTGGTGAGATACGAGAGAATACCTGAGTAAGGTTGCCAGGTAGTTGGGTTTGGTGGGGGACTAACCAGAGTTCTAGTTGAGGAATGTTGGTAAGAAGGGAAGGATGGTTGTAGGGAGGGATAATAGGAGTACTTCTTAGCTGACAAGATATTCATACTGTCTTATAGTAATAGGAAAGAAAGTTTGTATTTCGGCTGGAGGCCATTATAAAAGGAGAAAGGTTCATCGATAAGTACTGGGTTATCGGCCCTAGGGCCCTACGTAAGCCTAGCCAACAAGGTTCCCTGGCTTATGCCACCCAGAAAGTTATTTTCCTGTGCCACTGTCGAGCAGAGAACATCAGAAGTGATCTCAGGTGTGTTCCTATTTCCCATCCACTCATCAAGATTTTTCTTGAAGAGTGCTAATGAAACTTTGCTTGACATGAATGGGTAGCCTGTTCCAAGTATGGGAAGTCTCTGGGACAGAATCTATCCCTCCAGCATGTCATGTTTATTGTGGTGACAAGGTTTAGGTCCCTAGGCGTGTAACTCGGGAGGGATTGGGAGTTTCTTTAGGTGTAGCATGTCCAAAAGCTCTGGGTTTGACACTCTGATTTATATGTCAGAGCAGAGAGATCACCTCGGGTGGGAGTATGCGTGTCTTTCTGGGAGTAAGCTGGAGTTTTTTGAGGCGGTCATTGTAGGGCATTTTGCTTGAGGCCAGTAATCCCCTCTTTGTGAGGTACTTATACGGCCTTTCCAGCTGCTTGCAGATGTCTTGTGAATTTTTGTACATTCTAAAAGTGGCGTTTGTACTCTATAATGGGTCCTAATGAGTGTATAGAGTGAGAGAGAGACAATGCCCTCCACTTTTCCTGGATGAGAACCCTTTTATGATGAGGTGTGCCACATAGGACTTCTGACTACTGTGGCGGTGTGACTATCAAAGGAGACTACCTACTGTCATCACCTGGGTCCCAAGGTCGCTTATCACACATTCAGTGTTAAAACAGACTGCTGCCTATGTGGTGGTTCATGGGTGCAGGAAGTTTTTACCAAAAGAGATGACGGCACTTTTGGCATCGAGCTTGAGGCCATAAGCTCTGACACCAGAGCATCTGTCTCTCAGCGGGAGGCCCACTTCTGTAGGATGTCCACATCTACATTTGGGGACTTAGCTATGGCTCTAGTTTGCAGTCATCTGCGAACTTAGTTAATGAGGCCTTCTCACGTTAGCCTGTACTTCAGAAAGTAGATACCAAACAGGAGAGGTCCCAGGACTGAACCCTGTGGTACTCCACTTGTCACTGCTTTGAGGTCAGATTTGGAGTCTGCACCTTTTACAGTGTGGACATGTGAGTGAGCCAGTTGGCAACCCATCTTGTGGCGTACGGGATCCTATACCTAGTTTAGTGAGTTCCATGAAGGCATAATTCCAGAATGGGGGCGATGTTGAAAGCCTTGGCTTAAGGTCAAGATAATTTAGCTGTACAGAACCACCTTACCCTCATCTCGGCTTTGGTGACTGCCTCAAAGAAGTCGTTCAGGAGGCATGATCTGCCTTTCACAAACCCAGAAACTGGGTGGGAATCCAGAGTTGGAGGTTACCAATGTCTTAGTTTATGAGGTTCCATGATGATAATTCCTTGGCCTTTATGAACGGGCTCGTCAGGCTAATTGAATCCGAAAGTTCAAGGATCAGTAGTGGCTCTAACTTGTGAGTGGGATAACTGTTGCCCGTCATGCCATTTAATGGGCACAAAGCCTGATGTGAGGACTATTATTATTGAACATGGTGTAGCTTAAGTGGGAAGCCAGTTAGGTTCTGAAGTTCGTGTAAAACGCAGCCTGGGATGTTGTCCGGTCCCATGGATGCTATTTTTTTTGGCTTTAGAGAATGCAGCTTTTACCTGTGTAGTTGTGATTACAGGGGCTCTGCATTCTTACTGTATAAATATGATCCTGGGTCCTTTAGGGGGGTGAGAGGGGGTAAAGTTAGCACCGAAACATATCTGCCAGGATGTTGGCAATATCCGAAGTTGGTTCTGTAATGGTGTCTTGCCTTTGTGCTGCAACTCTCGAGCAGAATCTGGTCTGTGTTGCCATTGAGATTCCTGACAGCTATAGAATGCTTTGTGGTCGTCCTTGGAATTGGTGGCAATTTTGTTTTTGTAGCTAGCTTTGGAGGATCTTATAAGGGATCTCAGCTTCTTACCGAGGCTGACCAGGGAGCTCCTCCACTCATGAGATTTTACTCTCTTTGCAACAGTTCTTCCTCTGTTGTATTAACACTTTATGTAGCAGGGGGAATCACCAGATTGGCTTCCTTCCTTTTTTTTTGGAGGATAGCGTCTTGGTTCTGTTTGGGATAGCATGCCATCCATGCACTTGTGTAAGTGCTTATAGAGTGCATTTCTGTAGGATTCAGCATCCATCTGCATGATGGGTGTCAAGTGAAGTTCACCACTTCTGTCTTAAGAAGCATGAAGTTGGCTTTGGAGAAATTTTGTACACATGTGGTTTCTTAATATAGGCCGGGGGGTGAAGCGGGATCAATGAAATCAGGGTGACCAGCTTATGGTCGGATCAGACAAGCGAGGAGTTGAGTGACCGGTGTTCCACACCTGAAGTCATGTTGGTAATGGCTAGGTCTTAGATACTGTTGCCCCTGGTACTGGTGTGGAGGTAAGTTGATCCAGGGCATTGGAGTTTTGAATTCCAGAAAGCATTGAGCTAAGGAGTTGGTACACCCAGTAGTTTTCCAATTAAGCTTTGGGTTACAGGTAATTAGTTCTACTTTTAGTCAGGACAGATTTATGCTATCTTTTGCAATTTTTTGCTTAATTTATTTATGTAATTATCAGGTGAGGGTTGATAATTACTTGAGGGGATAAGTGAATTGGGCTAAACAAAGATGTATTAGCTGGTTAGCATGTGATTGTTTGTTTGGGATGGCAGATAGGTGTTGTCAATAATGTGAGGTCCTGATTGGTTGAGATGTTTGGCCAAGGAGGTAGTATGGGGAGGGTATGGAAGCTTGTTCTTGGGGTATGCATGATGGTGGATGTAAGGAAGAGATGGTAGGACCAGACTAATGGTTGGATATAAATTAAAATGAAAGAGGGTGGTGAAGGAATGATGGTAGGGGAGTAGTGGAGTGAGCCCAAGCGAAGTGAGGGTGAACCAGATACGGGTCTTGAGTCAAGTTGCCGTGGTAGGCGGTGAAAGAAAATCAAACAATCTACTAAGCAGCTTGACTCTGTAATACTGGTAAATGCGGTACAAGGTGACTGAGTTGACAAAGTTGGAGTAGCTACAGTATGGTTAGAGAGAAAATCTGGAAAAGTAAGAAATAACAGTTACGTTAGGGGCAGAGAAGAGGGTGAAAGGTAGGAGCATTATGGTTTGCTGGTAATTTGTGCCTTCAGGCGTTATACATTAACTACAGAAGTTAACATACGATGAGTCTACAGTGGAATTATCCTCAAGCCGAATTTTAGGTCATTTGCAATTGGGGGATTTGTGCTTTGGAGGCAGGTTAAAGGCGTTCTCACTGTAGGTTGTTGGGTATTAGAATAAGGTAGCCTTATAGTATATACATCAGCACTAACACAACACTGAAGTTATTGTGTGACCCGTGCAAATTCGGCCCAGCAATCAAAGAGCCTCAATCCTCAACACTAACACAAGTGAGGGATGTCCACATTGGGAAAGGATAACAAATACAGAGTAAAGTTCCATTTCCCTTAAGAGCACACAGGAATCACAGTCAGTCTTGGGCTGGTTTCTCCCTTTCTCTCCAGATCCTCATAAGACTCCCCACTGGCAAAGCTATAGGGTCCAGATCTCAGCCTAGTGGTCAAGCTAAAAACTCCAGCACCCTCTCTGTCTAACCAGTGCTTCGTATCCCTGCCCAAGTAGCAAGTCACATACACACACACAGATATAAGTTATATACAAACACAAGACACTCCTGGGAAAGGCTGGCACAGGTTCTCCTGCTATGCCCCTTCTGACCAGACTATCACAGGGTAGTACCACTTGCCACCAAACCACTAATATCAGCTACTAATAGGGCCCTTTATCGAAGGGTGTCAACAAATATTAATGGGCAAATATCATTTATCCAGACTGATAAGTGCGACCTAGAACAGCAAGGCTTATTTAGGGTGGCTTGGACAGTATCGGTATATACATGCAATGTATTCTAAGAGCTTAAATTATCTCTACATAAAACAGCCACAGTTCAGAAAGAAAGTTTAAAATATTTAATAGTAATAAAGAACACAAGACAATATGTCTATTACACAGTGCTAGTCAAGAGTTCAGAGATCACAGGAAGATGCTTAAAATAATACAGTAGAATAGTTCTGACATCAATACAGAAAACAACTAGTCTAATCTTCCTATTTCCATGGCTATATCGAAGAGAGACACTAAAAGTCTAAGATCCTACTTACATACAGACCTTGAAGAGTGCTGGTGAGTTGGGAATTCTAGAAGACAAACTTGCCCAAAAATACCTCTGGAGTCTCTCAGTTCCTTAAATTGATAACAGTACTACTGACTCACTTCAGATTACATCATTTTTTTCCTCTGGTTCCCAGGCTAACAGGAAACTCTACATTTACATTGCTTTGATCTTCCACCTGGGTCAGGAAACCCCAGTAATTAAAGACATTATATGTAAAATTTAGCAAATAACTCTGGTCTCAAAACAAAAGAAAGAAAGTCTGCTGGTTCAGACACACACAACTCCGAGCCACTGAGATCAAAACAGTCATAAAGTGCTTGACTTATCAGCTTTCTGATGGAGCAGTATTATCAGGACATCTCTGCAGGATGGTGAGTTCAATACCCCTGTTGTCTCAAGACAACCTACTATTGGCATTGTGTCTTTCCCACCCTTGCTGGCTCTCTCACCTTTGTTCCCCACCTTGCCTCCGGGGACATCTATATGCCACATGGCCCCACTGGTTGCATTCCATAGGTCGGGATGTGTACCTGGACTAGTGACTTCCCCTACTACTGGCAGAGTCTGTTACGGTAGTCTGGGCTGCCCACCATGGGTTCCTTTAGACCTATGAAAGCAGTGTACTGGGGGTCCACTTTCCTGTGCAGGAAATCTGCTTGCTAGGTATAGGTCTCCTTCTTCCCAACTCCTTTGAAGTAGCACATTCTCTATCAGGTAACTGAGATCCTCATGGCCTCAGGCAAAAGTACAGTTGTGTACACTTACCATAAATGTAAATGTTCGAGGTGTATTCACTGTTGCAGTCATTACATTTGGGTAATCCTGCTGGCAGGTTGCCCTCAGTCGACTTGAATTCAAAGTCTTGGGTCGTAAATCGGCTGCTGTCGCCTCTTCCCCTGATGTCAGGGTATAAAAGACTTCAGCATCCAACGCCATTTTCTTCAGTTTTTTCTTACCCCAGATGTCAGGTGCCCTAAAAGGGAGCCAAAATGTATATTATATATATATATGAAAATACACGCACCAATATAAACTTTACCTTGTATCTACAAGCAAATACACACAGGTTGTATAAATCAGAGAAGGAAAGATAAGTTCCATCAGAAGAAAGGGGATGGTGGGTGGATGGCTACCTGGACTGCAACAGTGAAATACACTCGAACATCTACATTTATGGTAAGTGTACACCTAACTGTACTATCTTAGTGTTTCACTGTTGCAGTCATTACATTTGGGTGAGAGTCCCAAAGCTTTATGGTTGGGAGGCTGGAGCTAAACAGCATTAGGAGACAGCTATGAGGCCCTGCAGAACTGCAGTGGCAAAGCCTGCCCCTGGATTTAGAGTAGAGTGGCAGATGATAGTGCTTTGTAAAGGTGTGCACTGAACTCCAAGTAGCAGCCTCTAAAATGTCTTTGGTTGGTACTCCTGAGAAAGGCTGCTGAAGTGGCTGCAGCTCTGGCTGAATGTGGCCTAATGCCCCTTGGGCACTGGCTTGCCATGGTGAACATAGCAGAAAGCGAGATGCCAGTGGCCTATCCACTTGCTGAAACATTCTGCTTTGAGATAGCCTTTCCTTGTGATCTTGCAGCATATGCCCCTAGTAATTGCTCTGTCTTCCTGAAAACTTTGGTTCTGTCCAAGTAGAATCTAAGCTGTCTGTGTACGTCCAAAGAATGCAAAATTCTCTCCCCCTTGTTCTGTGGGTTTGGATAAAAAGTTGGCAGATGAATTGTTTGGTTAACAGCCAAACTGGACACCATCTTAGGCATAAATGTTGGGTTTGTCCTCAGAGAGACCCTGTCTGGATAAAAAATGATAAAAGGTTCCACAGCCATGAGTGCCTGTAGCTCTGAAACCTCGTTTTGCAGAAGTTATTGCTAGGAGCAGAGCGGTTTTCCAAGATAAAAACTTTATATCGGCAGTAGCAGCTGGCACAAAAGGAGGCAGGGTGAGTTTTTCCAAGACATAGTTGAGTTGCATGCAGAGTATTGGTGATCTCCTTGGAGGCCTTAGATTTTTGGCCCCTCTGAGGTACTGTTTAATAAAGGATGAGAAAAAAGATTGGTGGCTCTGTATTGTAATGAGCGAAATGGCAGAGGCATGAATTTTAATTGATGAAAAGATAGGTCTTTGTCCAGCATCTCAGTTAAGTATTGCAAAAATTTGAGGAATATTTGGTACAGCTGAATCAGTTCCTTGTGCCTGGTTCCAAGCACAGAATCTCTTCCATTTTCCAGTATAACATTTTCTAGTACTAAGCCTTCTGGCTTCCAAAATGACATCCATCACAGCTTTTACTGAGAGGTATGTTTTGTATGACTACATATCCGCCATGCTGCCAGGTTTAAAGTCCTGAGTTGGCTGTGCAGGATCGGATTGTTTTGCTGGGACAGTAGATGTAAGGGAACCATTATTTGAAGTAAAGTCCAAGCTGGGCATTGAGACAAGTTCCTTAGGATTGGATACCAGTATTGGCGGGGAGCCAGTCTGGGGCAGTCAGCATCATCTTTGGCTTTTCCTGTCACAGCACCTTTAGTAGTACCTTGGGGAGGAGAGTGCAGTGGAGGAAAGGCATATACTGATAGGTTTTTCCAGCTGAAAGATAAGGCATCACACTTTTCCATGCTTGTCTGTGATAAGTCCCTGTGCAGAATCTTTTTAGTTGGTAGTTGTAAGGGGAGGCAAATAGGTCTATGTCCGGGCATCCCATTTCCTTGTTATTATGCTGAAGACTTGTGGATCCAGCTGCCACTCATGGGGATCCATGAGGTTTCTGCTTGAAGAAATCTGCCAGAGTATTTTTCCTTTCTCCTGGCAGGAATTGTGCCTACAGATGTACTTGGTAAGTCAATGCTGTGTCCCACAAAGTCATGGCTAGTCTACAAAGGGGAAGAATGTGTGCCCCTGCTTGTTTATATACTCACATGACCCTGGTGTTGTCTGTCTTTATCAAAAGTTGTCCCGGATGAAGTAGGTCCTTGAAGGCTGTCAGGGCATTTTGAACACCTAGCCTCTCTTTTTGATTGATATAGATGCATTTGGTTTGAGGACCATGTGCCTGAATGCATCTTCCTGTCATGTGGGCCCCAGGCATAATCTGATGCATCCGTTGTTAAATGTCTCAGCCTGGCTGGGGGTAGTGAATGGCTGTCCCTTGTTCTGGTGACAAGCTTCCTTGGCCTGTCGAAACTCCTGTTGCAGGCGGGGAATGAGAGTAATCATTGTTTTCCAGGCTGTAGCAATGTTGAGTCCAAACACTTTTAGGTACCATTGAAGTTTCCTCATATGTAGTCTCACATATGGAATTAGTAGGATGGCAGGATTACGGGATGCCATTAAGCCCAAAGCCTGCAGAATTTTTCTTCCGCAGATAACTGAACTGGGCCTTTGTTGCCAACATTCTGAAATAGGTAGTCCAGTTGCCTTTGTCTGCAGCATGAGATGAGCCATCTGGGAAGTTGTGTTTAAGCTTGCACCGAATATTATCTCTTGAGAGGTATTAGTTTTTTGATTTATTTTTGTTGACTGTGTACCCTAGGCATGTTAGAAGTCTTTTCACAAACGCAGATGCTGTAGAAGAAAGTCCTTGTTCTCTGCTGGTCCAATTAGACCAGCCATCCAAATAAGGATATATTTGTATTCCTCTTTGTCTGCAGAATGCAATTACTGGTGCCAAGAAAGACCATGGGCAAGAAAGCAGTAGATAAGCCAAAGAGTGAAAAGTGCAGAGAATTGGTAATGCATTGAGCCAGCCTTGAATCTGAGGTATCTTCTGCATGATTGTCTGATTAGGACATGCAGGTATCGCCTCTTTTAGGTCTAAAGTTACAAGACATTCTTGCACAGGCATGGGCAGAAGCTGCTGCAAAGTCAACATTTTGAATTTGGTGGTATATCCAAAAATATGTGTTCAGAATAGATAGGTCAGTACTGGTCTCCAGGTCTTGTCCTTTCTGGTGTACCAAGAACAATTGAGTAAAATCCTTGTCCCCTGCTCTTGCTCTGGTACTTGTTGAATGGGCCCCATGCCCATGAGGATGAGACTTGTTTTTGTGCCTCTGCCCATTGATTTTTTGGCAGATCTGGCCAGCAGTTTGCCTTTGGCAAGGTATGGAAATGGAACTTGTAGCCTTGTGATACTATATTTAGAGCCCACTTGTCCTGGGTTCCTTAATGTGCCAGTTTTTGAAAAAAAAGGGTGCTAATTTTCCCCTAAAGGTGCTGCCAGGAGATAAGTGCTTGGTGCAGGCAGGGGAAGTCATTGGGACTGTTTTCCTGTTATGGTTGTGATTTGTCTTCTTCCAACTTTGGAGGTAGAAGCACTCATTGCTTTGACCTGTATGAACCTTTGGCGCCTGGGATCTGCAGCTTTGAAGTCTGTCTGACACAGGAAAGCGACCAATTCTTTGTAGGCCAGTGTCTACTAAACCTAGGTGGCTGTACCTTTGAGAAAGAAATCTTTGACAGCTTTGCATATATTTAGCTTTGTCCTCCATTTTCTTTAACACCTCTTCTGCCTTAACACCAAACAAGAGTATCATGCTGTAAAGGGGTGCATCTAATATTTAACTTTGACATGCATCAGGCAGATTTGTTCCTTTAACCAAGCACGCCTCCTAATTACAGAACTTCCGTAACTGCAGCCCTGCAGGAGGCCTCCAAAGTAATCAAACCACATTGCAAAGTATGCTTTTTCCAACTTGTTCAGCTGCATGCAATAAATCTACCTGCATTTCCTTGTTTTCTGCACATTCAGAGGTTTAACAACATTTTCTGTTTAAGCAATGCCATGACATGTTGCTGATATTTGAGCATATGAAACTGACAGTTTAAGGCCCCTTATAGGCCAAGGTAGCAGATGTAAACCTCCCCCCATCTATCCAGTGCCCTAGAATCCCTGTCTGAGGAGGTAGGTTTTGCAGCAGAAGCCTTAACTGCTTTTGGACCCTGTGAAATAGTTTCTGGGTCTGCACCAGGGTTTTTTAAAAGGAATTTATGATCAGGAACTCTATGCTAATATCTGTCAGGCTTAACAGGAGCTGGAGGGTAAGGAATCAGGGTAAGAGCCTAAGACTCGAAAACACATCATCTACAATGTCTAACACAGGTGGAATGGCTAGAGGCTTGTGTTGAGGTAGTAAAGGAAATCCCTGAGCACTCTTCTTAGATTCTGAAAAATCTTGGCTCTACAGTGGAAATGCTCCCTCATGGTATGCAAGGTTTACCCAAAAGAATAGTCCTCTGGAGGAGAAGCTGAAGGTATAGATTCTTCAGCATCAGAATCCCTCGCATAGGGGGAAGAGAATATTCCTGATCAGAAGAGGAATCCAGAAGAAATCGAAACCTGATCTTGAGGATTCATGGTCAGATCTCTTGCCTATGAGCCTCTTATCAGGAGAGGGATGGGAACCCCTGATCAAGGTAATCAAGTCTTCGGCCATTTGAGCATCTGTTTTTTGGGCATAGAGGCCTGTCCACGTGGCTCTTGAGTTTCGTTGCTTTAGAAAGTGCTTTAGTCTTTGCCTTTGAAGCTGAAGTCTGTTGACCCATCTGAGGGAATAGTATCAGAGGCTCCAATACCTTGTGAGTTTCCAAGCGGCATGGGTGTCAGGGGCTGTGAAAGCGCCTCACTGAGAACAGCGACTGGCTGCAGGAGAAGCTTTGTCGGTTTGGGCCTTGGTTGTTTATCTCTCTCCTTTTTCTTTGGATTTTGGCCGAACTCCTGTAGTCGGATGGCTGTCCGAGCGCATTCTGGATAATTAAAACCAGGCGTCCAAAATAGTTTAAAAGCAAAACTCATACCGACCGGCTTAATAATAGCGCATTGGTTAAATCTGGCACAAAACAGACAATCAGAAGCGTTGTAATGATCAGGGCCTAGGCAAGGAATACAGTAAGAATGAAAGTCCTTATAGGGTATTACTTTCACAAGAAATACAATGACACATTTTTCTGACATCGGTCTGGGTAGAAAAAAAGTTTCCCTAATGGGGTACTTTAGCTTTATTGAAGACTTCGGATCTGAAAATTCAACACGAAAATCTCAGGAGTTGGCCGACCGGCATCTTGCGAATCTGCTTCTGCTTGGCAGGCACCACACGGCAAGAAAGATCTGAAAATGGCGGTATTCGGCTGCTTCTTTTTATACCCCTGACGTCAGGAAGGCGGTAGCAACCAACGCAGGTCCCAAGACTTTGGAATTCAGGCCAACTGAGGGGCAACCTGCCAACAGGATTACCCAAATGTAATGACTGCAACAGTGAAACACGAAGAACATGTGCTAAGTGTTGTTCCCTCAAAAAAGGTCTATCTAAGCCCTTCAAAAGTGGTGACCTGACATCCACTCACCCACCTATGCAAATAAGGGTGCTCAAGGTCAGCCACATTCATTCACACTTTCATCTCCCTTGCGTCTATGCTGACAAACTTTTTCCAATATGTTTCCAGGTGTTAGCTTAAAAAATTCTAAGAAATTCTTAACAGCAGTATAATTAAAACAGTCAAGGTCAGAAGCATTTTGAGACAAAATAGTTGCAGCTTTACCGCATGGAGATAAGAGGGTCAGGAACCGTCACGCAGAGTCTCTGGTCAGCATCATCGGTTTACATACCCTCTCAAACATATGAATGAAACTATCAAAATTATCCCACCTGTAAAACTGCAGAAGAAATTTACTGATCTTTTGTGCTTCTGGGTCCAGTTACTCCCTTCTCATTACCTCCATGACTCTGGTGAAGAGTCAGCACATCTCACTTTTCATGTACTGCCGCCTCCTTTTCCACAGCTTCCATTTCCAAACGCCTACAGCCTCAACTCAAGTCTCCTCCCTAGCTCCAGATGCAGATTTTAAGTCCCTGCCAACAAAGGTTGAGCTGTCTGTTCCCAGAGCAGTTGTACATCTTCTCCAGCCAGTCTGATCAGTCCAACAGGCTGCTGTTTTTCTGATACAGCTGTGACCCACAGCTGCAATCATGTCTGCCTTAGTCAGGTTTCCTGCACATAGTCCTTTAGCCTGGCACATCTCAGCCAACTGGCTCCTTGTCAGCCTTCTCCATACTCCTCTGCTGACATGCTTGCCTGTTCTCCCTGACTGACTAAGCTCACAAAGAAATAAAACAATTGTGATCTGGGTGGCTGATTTTAGAGTACAAAACCACCTTCAGTGATCACTGTGTCACGTTGCTACAGGAATTCACTAGCCACCACCACTAAAAGACAATTGCCAACCAATTAATATGTGGTGTGGATATCCCACCACTGACAAACAATTGTGTATGCGATGCCCGGGTGGCACTGGCCCAGTAAATCCAAAGGAGCATCAATCCTTACCACCAAATTGGTCACCAGTGAGGCGTCCACATTGGGAAGGATAAAATACACACAGTAAAAGTACCATTTCCCTTAAGAGCACACAGAGATCCATGAAGTTAGTCTGGGACTGGTTTCTCCCTTTCTCTCCAGATCCCAATAAGACTCCCCACTGGCACAGCTATAGGGTCCAGATCTCAGCCTAGTGGTCAAGCTAAAACTTTTTGTTATGTACTTCATATAACTTTAGATGTATGGGATCCATCTCTACCATTCAGCCATATGGAGTTCGAGTTTCCACTTCGCACCGAATACTAATGACGTAGTCTCTATTATTGGCACAAACTTCTTCTATATCCCAGGATGCGCCACCACTAGTTCCCCAGATCTTTGTTTCATCCGCACTCCATAGACACAGAGACATACTCATTAGAATAACATACTCAGGTCTTTCAAGAGAGGAAAATTGGTTTAGAATCGACCGGTCTCTCCTGATCTACGCTGAGGCAGGGGGGAGTGGAGGTGGGTTATTAGGAATGTGGCGAGATGGATCCCATACATCTAAAGTTATGGTAAGTACATAACTAAAAGATGTAATGTGATCTCATCTAAGCCGCACATTCAACTACATATCGGGACAGCGTCCCTAGCACCTATATTCCTGGGAGGCTCACTGGAAAACACTCCTGAGAACTGTGGAACCGAAGGAAGCTCGACCCCTGGATGCCACATCCAATTTGTAGTGAGAAATGAAAGTATGTGAGGGAGGAACCAATGTATAGCCGCATTAAAATGTCATCAATAGAAAGTTTAGAATTAAATGCTGCTGAGGTAGCCATAGCTCTAGTAGGAATGAGCTTTAATTTGAGACTTAAGTGAGGTTTTCTATTCGAAGATGTATAGTATGAATGTGCAGTCCCTGATCCATTTGCAATAGTGACTTTGTAGTGGACCGCATTACCTAATCCTGTTATCAGAGAAGGACAGAAAAGCTGGTCCTGACTTTCTGGTTTTTTTTAAGCGTCCCATCCAAATAATAGCATGATTGGTCTATGGACGTCCCAAGCAGTGGAAAGACGGATATTCCAGACCTATCTGAAAATTTGGGAAAGAAGATACAGGAAGTTCTAGTGACTGCTCAGAAGAGCCAATTTAGAGCAAACCTTTGGGACAAAGGATGGATTTGGTCTGAGGGATGCACTCTGTCTTTGTGAAAAACCAAGTATGGTGGGTTAATACACAAGGCCTAGAGCTCTGAAACCTCTTCTAGCTGGAAGTAATATGGCGACCAAGAGGGCAGTTTTCCAAGAAAGGAACTTTTAATTCACAGTAGCTGCTGGCTCAAGGAGAATGATCAAAGCCCCTAGCCAACACTACGTTAAGGTCGTCCCGCATGGCGGTGCCGGATGAACAATGAGGGACGTGAACAGCCAAAGCTCCCTTTAATGAAAAGCCTTACATAACCTGTTGCTCATTAAGGAAGGATTAATGACCGAATGCATGCAAAAGTTAAGAGATAGCTGCCAATTGTACTTTAATGGTGGACACGAAGACCCTTGGTTAAATAGAGTGGCTAAAAACTTTAGCACCTCTGACACGCGGAAGCTGTCACTGGATCCACTCACCGGGATTGAGCGGATGGCAAACCTCTTCCACTTATCAGTATATATTTTCTTGGTAGAAACCTTGAGCGAGGATAAGATGTGCATGACTTCTGGGGCTAAGGGTGGTTTCCCACTACGGTTGGAGAGGGTAGCAGGCTGCTGGCCTGGTGCAGGGAGGACTGTGGGTCGTCCCGACTGATAGTCAAGAGGTCCGAGCTGGTCCAGACCAAGAAGACCGTCTAAGCATATTCGTAGAAAGAGAACCAGGTTTGCCAGGCCAGAGCAGGCGATTAATATCATCTTGCTGTTTTAGGCGAATCGCCTTCTAGATCACCTTGGGAAGAAGAGGAATGAGTGGAGGGCATACAGCAGGCAGTGTCGTGGACTAGGCGTCCTTGGTGTCACCCCGCGGCAGGAGTCAGGGGTGAAGAAGTTTGGACATTTCGCGTGAGGGCTCGCGAAAAGATCGAAACAAGGATTCCCCGCCGAGAAGATCTGTGAGGCTATCTTGTCGTTTAGAGACCACTCATTGAGGAGAGAGAATAGTTCTGCTCAACCTTAGAAGTATCGCGTTGGACTTCCCGAATGTCGCGTTGCCAATCAGGTAGCGTTTGGTAACAATCGCCCACTCCATACTCTCATGGCCTCCCTGCAAGAGGTAGGACCTGGTTCCCTCCTTGTTTGTTCGTACCAGACAACCCGACGTATTTGTCGGACTGATGGCAATCGCGGCTTGAGGGAAGGTAATTGATGTGGAAACGCAGTCTTCAATAGCACCGCCCTCATCTCCAAACGTTGATGTGAAGAGACAATTCGTCCGGCCACGTGCCTTGAACCGACCTGCCCGAACAATACCCCCCCACCCTGTCTGGGGCGTCCGTGAATCAGCGATGGCGGCCAGGAAGTGGGGAACAAAGGGTTGACCCGGATTGAGTTGGCGGTTGCAACCTGCTTGAAGGTCTGCTTGCATTTGTCTGTAATCAGTATTTGGTGGTTGAGAGGAGATCCTGGTAAGACCACTGAACTGACAAAAGCCACTGTAGAATCCTCATGCAGCCTTGCAAAGGAACCATGAGTAAACCCATGGAGCCTAATGATTACAACACCATCCTTGCTGAAGTTGCGCGTCTTTTTTTGAGTAGAGTCGGACACAGTTTTGAAGAGTCTCTATTCTTTCTGCAGGAAGGAAGACCGCATTAAATCTTTGTATCTATTTCTGCTCCAGACAGAATACGCTGAGATAGCTGCTTTTAGTTTTGACCAATTAGGTGTCCCTGAGGAACTGCCCAATTTGATAGTGGCTGTTGGATTCTCTAAAAGTAGATGCTTGGAGTGGCGGTTAGGAGCCAGTGCGTGCCGATGCGGAAACAGCTGGGTCAACTCACTCGTGGCTTGATCACTACTGTAGGCATCGAGTGAACACTCTGGGGCTGAAGTGAGATAAAGGGGCAGAGCTGAAACTGATAAGCTGTCTCCAGGCTGGAAGCGTGAAAGTGTCTTCTGGGCATGGTTATTAATATGTGGTAGTAGCGTCCTTGAGATATGGAGCACATCCAAACACCTTCTTCCAACAATGGAAGAATGGATTGTAAAAGAGTGACCATCCGAAATTTGGACTTTTTGAATCAGGTTGCTGAATTAGATGATCTCAGTCCCAGTCTTTTTGGCTTAAGGGCAGGTAAGTCCTGATCGACGGTCTGCGGGGGACGGGTTGGATGACTTTCGCACCGCAGTTTTGACTTTTCGTAGGCTGCTAGAACCGCTGACTGGGTGGAGGGTGCGGGATCCTTCGGGTTGGTGGGGGGTAATGTTCTAGGGGAATGGTCTATCCTCTGGCAATTATTCGAAGCACCCATTGGTCCTGAGTAATCTGTCTCCAGGCTTCTAGGTGCTCTGAAAAACGACCCCCGACTGGCTCCGGAGCTGCACAGTCGGCACTCCTTCAGGGATGTTGGAAGGAGGAGAGCCACGAAAGGACTCGGGTCTCCAGTGTTGCGAGGGCCTCCGCCTCTGGGACGGCGCCTTCCAGAAAAATTTCCCTTCCTCTGCCTCTAAAAGGGGGAGTCATTCTGCTGTGGCGAGTAAGGCTTCTGAGATTTACGAAACCACATCTTCCCACCCCTTCGAGCCTTGGGATAAGGCCTGAAGGGAGTGGAAAACCGGCTCCGACAGCAGCCAAAGTCTTACCCCCCTTGCTCACAGCGAATCAAGGTGTCCTTTACCTTGGGTCCAAACAATGAGGACCCATAAAAGGGGAGCGTCGGCAAAGGAAGACTTGAAAGCCTCCAAATGACACAGGCGGCCAGGCTTGTCTTCGTAAGCAACTCCTGTACGCCGCTCTACTCGCCCTTCAGCAGCATAAGATATGAGCCTCATGGAGGAGTTAGATAAAGAAGAAAGGGTAGATAACTGAGCGCAACCGACTGGGCTAACTGCTCAGGTAAATTCCCCGAGAGGGAGTCTGACAGCTCCTTGACCAGATCCCTCTGCAGTCTAGTAAAATGTGCCAAATAATTCAGGGACCTTAACGTAAAGGCCGCTGAAGTCAGGGTACGCTTGCCGTACCGATCCATGCTCCTAGACTCTTTATTAGGAGGATGGACGGACGCAAGCCTCTGCTACATCTTGCTGGGTAGCAGATGCCACCACCATAGCATCTACTGCCACGCCTTGGATAAAAATTCTTTGTCCGTGGGGCAAAGGAACTTATTGGGGCGAGCAGGCACCGGTTCCACAGAATCCGGGTGTTCCCACACCCTTCGAGAGATCAAATCCAGAAGCTCATCGAAGGGTGGAGACACCCAGGAGGCGGAGGGCTGAGCCCCAAAGGCCTTGAGGAAGACCGACTCCTCAGCAGAAGGGGGTTTGGACTGCCAGTCGCCTCGTTGTTTAAGGATTTCTAATATGTCCGCGAAGGAGACATCATCCGAGGACGACTTTGGGGACCCTTCCGCATCATCGAGGTCGGTATCCGATGTAAGAGACTCATCAGGGGAGTCAACGTGTTTCCTCTTACACAATTTCTTTCTGGGGGGTTCCTCCGAAAGCGCGTCGGAGGAACCTCCAGGAAGAAGGGAACCACCCGTGGGGGTATCCTCAGGCCTAGGGGCTCCGCTGTGAGACAGGGGAACTCCGGAAGCACCAGTTTCCAAATCCATGGAAGGTGGTGGTGAAAAGGTCGAAGCAGCCACAGAAGATTTGGCTAAGGCACTCCTCATAGCATCGAAGGCTGGACCCCAGAATCCTGGGAAGGTCCAACCTCGAGGCCACAACGGACGTAGGAGCCCCTGCAGCCGACGCACCGAGAGGGAGGCTAGGGACCGAAAGAATCGGGCCCGAAGCACCCCCCCCGGGGCCGACAGAGGAGGTCCCCGTTCCGAACCCCGACCCAAGAGACGGGGTAGAAGTAAGAGTCGGAGCCGACTCGATTACCTCGACCGGATCCACCAGCACCGACTCCAACGGCGCCGAGGCTGTTGGAGGAGGAATCGACAAGGTAGGATGGGTAGTCGGCTCCAGTACCAATTGGGTCGGAGCCGACATCAATTTGGTAAAGACTGGAGACTGGAAAAGCTTCTGAAGTACCCTGTCTATGTCCGAATCGGACATCCTCGAAGATCGGGAAGAAACCGATCGGGTCCGAGAAGACTTCTCCATCGGTTCCGAAAACAAGGGGACCGCCCGTAAAGGTTCCATAATTATCGGCGCCGAGGAAGATTCCATCACTATTTCAATTTCCTCGGGGCCGAAAGGGCTTCGCGCCGAGGGGAAGTGTCTGAGCATGAACCCTCATCGGCTCCAAGACAGTGGAGCCGATGAAGGTGACACACCCTCGATGCTCGAGCTCGGCCCAAACTGAAGGAGTCGAGGCAGGAGACATCGAGGCAGACGTTCCACCCTCGGCTCAAGTCCGTGGAGCCGAAGGAGAAGCCTGCCTAGATTTTTTTGCTGTCGGTTCCGACGGACTGGTCGGAACCGACGATTTCTTTTTCCTTTGGGAAGTAGGAGAGCCAGAAGTCAAAGCTTCCTCAAAGGATGGAGCAATAAGCCCTTTTAAAATTAACTTGTTTTTCCTCTCTTGGAGGACTCGAGAAGAAAAAGCGTGACATACACTGCAGGACTCTTGAAGATGTTTGGGTCCTAAACAGTACACACATAGCGCGTGATCATCAGTTATCGACATTTTATAACTGCACTTAGTGCATTTTTTAAATCCTGAAGGTCTATGTTCTTTAGACATTCTTCCACTAAACAAAAACTAATAACAGGGAAAGACAACTAATAAGCAAGTGACACAGAACTTAACAGGCCTAGGCCCTCTAGTTAAACGGGACCGTGGTCGACAAAAGACACAATCACCACAAGTTACCCAAAATACCACAAAAACTTCTCAACAAATAACAGTAGCTGTTAAAACAGCTTAAAGAAAATTTTAGAGCAA
>NC_056739.1:42452137-42523277 GCF_019279795.1 Protopterus annectens
ATGTAGACTTTTACTGTGGAGTAATAAGTTAACCCTCGTTGGTTTTCTGAATAGATCAGTGGTGATTCTGTTATTAATGATGTCCTTGGAAATCTGCATATCTAAGAAAGTGGTTGAAGTACAGCTATGGGAAGAGGTAAACTTCAGGAAGGGGGTTGTTTGATTGAGGTAAGTGATAAAATCTCCAAGCTGCAAGGTGTCACCTTCCCACACAATGAAGACATTGTCAATAAAATGTAAATAGCATGTGATATGCTGCATGTAGTCTGTGTTGTTTAACACAAAGTCCTCCTCCCATTTGCCCAGGCCTATGTTAGCTATGCTGGGAGCCATGGCAGCCCCCATTGCTATATTTATATATTTGTTTTACAGCACAATAAACCACTCCCATGCCTGATAAAAAGTATATATATATTTAGAAAGCTTGTGAGGAAATTATTACTCTATTTTTGTTTTACTTGGATCGCTTGTCTGTGTACTTAATAAAGGATTTTCGACTGGAAACAGACTGCCTGCCTTGCTTGGATTACTTTTGAATACTTAGTAATGCTGTAGAATTATATATTTTCTATTATTACTTTTTGACTTCACCAGTTTACGTTGGCTACTTCTACTACTATTGTCTGATCTGATTAATATACAGTGATTAACTAGAAATATATGGACTGAAAATCTTCCACACAGAGAAGTTTCTTACACTGTTTTGTTTTTAGACCCACTACACTTTAGTGGGTTGTTTTGAGACTTTGGGGATACCACAGAGATTACTTGTTTTATATAATTACAAACAATACACCCTCAACATTTAAATGTCCCTATATAATTACAACAATTACACCCTCCATATTTAAATGTCTCTATATAAATACAACCATTACACCCTCCATATTTAAATGTCTCTATATAAATACAACCATTACACCCTCCATATTTAAATGTCCCTTTATAATTACAAACATTACACCCTCCACATTTAAATGTCCTTGTACAATTACAAACCTTACACCATCCACATTTAAATGTCCCTATATAATTACAACCATTACACCCTCCACATTTAAATGTCGCTAAATAATTACAACCATTGCACCCTCCACATTTAAATGTCCTTATATAATTACAACCATTACACCCTCCACATTTAAATGTCCCTATATAATTACAACCATTACACCCACCACATTTAAATGTACCTATATAATTACAACCCTTACAGCCTCCACATTTAAATATCCCTACATCATTACAACCATTACACCATCCACATTTAAATGTCCCTCTGTAATTACAACCATTACACCCTCAAAATTTAAATGTACCTGTATAATTGCAACCATTACACCTGCCCCTTTTAAATATCACTATAATATTATAACCATTATACCCTCCACATTTAAATGTCCTTATATAATTACATCCATTACACCTTCCACATTTAAATGTCCCTATATAATTACAACCATTACACCCTCCACAGTAATATGTCCCTATATAATTAATACATTATACCCTCAACATTTATATGTCTCTCTAAGCTTACAACCACTACACCCTCCACATGTAAATATCCCTGTATCTTTACAACCATTAAACCCTCCACATTTAAATGTCCCTATATAATTACAAGCATTACACTTTACACATTTAAATGTCCCTACATAATTACAACCATTACACCCTCCACATTTAAACTTCCCTATATAATTACAAACATGACACCCTCCAGATTTAAATATCCCTATATAATTACAACCATTACACCCTCCAGATTTAAATATCCCTATATAATTACAACCATTACACCCGCCACATTTAAATTTCCTTATATAATTTCAGCCATTACACCCTCCACATTTCAAATTCCCTATATAATTACAGCTATTACACCCTCCACATTTAAATGTCCCTATATAATTAAAAAGATTATTCTCTCTACATTTAAATGTCCCTTTCAAATTATAAACATTACACCATCCACATTTAAATGGCCCTGTATAATTACAACCATTACACCCTCCACATTTAAATATCCCTATATAATTACAAACATTACACCCTACACATTTAAATGTCCCTGTATAAATACAAACATTTTACCCACTACATTTATATGTCCCTGTTTAATTGCAACCATTACACCCTACACATTTAAATGTCCCTGTATAATTATAAACATTACACCCTCCACATTTAAATGTCCCTTTATAATTACACCCTTTACACCCTCCAAATTTAAATGTCCCTATATAATTACAAAAATTACAACCTCCAAATTTAAGTGTCCTTATATAATTAAAAACATTCAACCCTCAACATTTAAATGTGCCTATATAATAAGAAAAAGATTACACCTTCCACTTTTAAATATCCATATATAATTACAAACAGTACACCCTCCACATTTAAATATTCCTATATAATTACATATAATACACCCTCCACATTTAATGTCCCTATATAATTAAAAACATTACACCCTCCACATTTAAATGTCCCTGTATAGTTACAGCCTTTACACCCTCCACATTTAAATGTCCATATATAATTACAACCATTACACCCTGCATATTTAAATGTCCCTTAATAATTACAACCATTACACCCACCACATTTAAATGTCCCTATATAATTACAACCCTTACAGTCTCCACATTTAAATATCCCTACATCATTACACCCTCCACATTTAAATGTCCCTCTGTAATTACAACCATTACACCCTCGAAATTTAAATGTACCTGTATAATTACAACCATTACACCCTCCCCTTTTAAATATCACTAAAAAATTATAACCATTATACCCTCCACATTTAAATGTCCTTATATAATTACATCCATGACACCATCCACATTTAAATGTCCCTATATAATTACAACCATTACACCCTCCACATTAATATGTCCCTATATAATTAATACATTATACCCTCCACATTTATATGTCTCTATAAACTTACAACCATTACACCCTCCACATGTAAATATCCCTGTATCTTTACAACCATTACACCCTCCATATTTAAATCTCCCTATATAATTACAAGCATTACACTTTCCACATTTAAATGTCCCTACATAATTACAACGATTACACCCTCCACATTTAAACTTCCCTATATAATTACAAACATTACACCCTCCAGATTTAAATATCCCTATATAATTACAACCATTACACCCGCCACATTTAAATTTCCTTATATAATTACAGCCATTACACCCTCCACATTTAAATTTCCCTGTATAATTACAACTATTACACCCTCCACATTTAAATGTCCCTATATAATTAAAAAGATTATTCCCTCTACATTTAAATGTCCCTTTCAAATTATAAACATTACACCATCCACATTTAAATGTCCCTGTATAATTACAACCATTACACCCTCCACATTTAAATGTCCCTATATAATTACAAACATTACACCCTACACATTTAAATGTCCCTGTATAAATACAAACATTACACCCACCACATTTATATGTCCCTGTATAATTGCAACCATTACACCCTACACATTTAAATGTCCCTGTATAATTATAAACATTACACCCTCCACATTTAAATGTCCCTTTATAATTACACCCATTACACCCTCCACATTTAAATGTCCCTATATAATTACAAAAATTACAACCTCCAAATTTAAATGTCCTTTTATAATTAAAAACATTAAACCCTCAACATTTAAATGTGCCTATATAATTACAAAAAGATTACACCTTCCACTTTTAAATATCCATATATAATTACAAACAGTACACCCTCCACATTTAAATGTTCCTATATAATTACATATAATACACCCTCCACATTTAATGTCCCTATATAATTACAAACATTACACCCTCCACATTTAAATGTCCCTGTATAATTACAATTGCACTCTCTACATTTAAATGTCCCTTAATAATTACAACCATTACACCCTCCACATTTACATGTGCATATATAATTACAACCATTACACCCTACATATTTAAATGTCCCAATATAATTAAAACCATTACGCCGTCCACATGTAAATGTCTCTATATAATTACAAGAGTTACACGATCCACATTTAGAAGTCTGTATATAATTACAAACATTACACCCTCCACATTTAAATGTCCCTATATAATTACAACCATTACACCCTCCACATTTAAATGTCCCTATATAACTTCAACCATGACACCATCCAAATTTAAATGTACCTATATAATTACAACCATTTCACCCTCCAAATTACATGTCCCTATGTAAGTACAGCCATTACACCCTCCACATTTAAATGTCCCTATATAATTACAACCATTACACCGTCCATATTTGAATGTCCTTATAAAATCATAACCATTATGCCCTCCACAATTAAATGTCACTATATAATTTCAATCATGACACCCTCCACATTTAAATGTCCCGATATAATTACAACAATTTCACCCTCCATGTTTAAATGTCCCTGTATAGTTACAGCCATTACACCCTCCACATTTAAATGTCCTTGTACAATTACAAACCTTACACCATCCACATTTAAATGTCCCTATATAATTACAACCATTACACCCACCACATTTAAATGTCGCTAAATAATTACAAACATTGCACCCTCCACATTTAAATGTCCTTATATAATTACAACCATTACACCCTCCACATTTAAATATCCCTATATAATTACAACCATTACACCCACCACATTTAAATGTCCCTATATAATTACAACCCTTACAGCCTCCACATTTAAATATCCCTACATCATTACAACCATTACACCCTCCACATTTAAATGTCCCTCTGTAATTACAACCATTACACCCTCAAAATTTAAATGTACCTGTATAATTACAACCATTACACCCTCCCCTTTTAAATATCACTATAAAATTATAACCATTATACCCTCCACATTTAAATGTCCTTATATAATTACATCCATTACACCCTCCACATTTAAATGTCCCTATATAATTACAACCATTACACCCTCCACATTAATATGTCCCTATATAATTAATACATTATACCCTCAACATTTATATGTCTCTCTAAGCTTACAACCACTACACCCTCCACATGTAAATATCCCTGTATCTTTACAACCATTACACCCTCCACATTTAAATGTCCCTATATAATTACAAGCATTACACTTTCCACATTTAAATGTCCCTACATAATTACAACCATTACACCCTCCACATTTAAACTTCCCTATATAATTACAAACATTACACCCTCCAGATTTAAATATCCCTATATAATTACAACCATTACACCCTCCAGATTTAAATATCCCTATATAATTACAACCATTACACCCGCCACATTTAAATTTCCTTATATAATTACAGCCATTACACCCTCCACATTTAAATTTCCCTATATAATTACAACTGTTACACCCTCCACATTTAAATGTCCCTATATAATTAAAAAGATTATTCCCTCTACATTTAAATGTCCCTTTCAAATTATAAACATTACACCATCCACATTTAAATGTCCCTGTATAATTACAACCATTACACCCTCCACATTTAAATATCCCTATATAATTACAAACATTACACCCTACACATTTAAATGTCCCTGTATAAATACAAACATTTTACCCACTACATTTATATGTCCCTGTTTAATTGCAACCATTACACCCTACACATTTAAATGTCCCTGTATAATTATAAACATTACACCTTCCACATTTAAATGTCCCTTTATAATTACACCCTTTACGCCCTCCAAATTTAAATGTCCCTATATAATTACAAAAATTACAACCTCCAAATTTAAGTGTCCTTATATAATTAAAAACATTCAACCCTCAACATTTAAATGTGCCTATATAATAAGAAAAAGATTACACCTTCCACTTTTAAATATCCATATATAATTACAAACAGTACACCCTCCACATTTAAATATTCCTATATAATTACATATAATACACCCTCCACATTTAATGTCCCTATATAATTAAAAACATTACACCCTCCACATTTAAATGTCCCTGTATAGTTACAGCCTTTACACCCTCCACATTTAAATGTCCATATATAATTACAACCATTACACCCTGCATATTTAAATGTCCCTTAATAATTACAACCATTACACCCACCACATTTAAATGTCCCTATATAATTACAACCCTTACAGTCTCCACATTTAAATATCCCTACATCATTACACCCTCCACATTTAAATGTCCCTCTGTAATTACAACCATTACACCCTCGAAATTTAAATGTACCTGTATAATTACAACCATTACACCCTCCCCTTTTAAATATCACTAAAAAATTATAACCATTATACCCTCCACATTTAAATGTCCTTATATAATTACATCCATGACACCATCCACATTTAAATGTCCCTATATAATTGCAACCATTACACCTTCCACATTAATATGCCCCTATATAATTAATACATTATACCCTCCACATTTATATGTCTCTATAAACTTACAACCATTACACCCTCCACATGTAAATATCCATGTATCTTTACAACCATTACACCCTCCACATTTAAATCTCCCTATATAATTACAAGCATTACACTTTCCACATTTAAATGTCCCTACATAATTACAACGATTACACCCTCCACATTTAAACTTCCCTATATAATTACAAACATGACACCCTCCAGATTTAAATATCCCTATATAATTACAACCATTACACCCGCCACATTTAAATTTCCTTATATAATTACAGCCATTACACCCTCCACATTTAAATTTCCCTGTATAATTACAACTATTACAACCTCCACATTTAAATGTCCCTATATAATTAAAAAGATTATTCCCTCTACATTTAAATGTCCTTTAGAAATTATAAACATTACACCATCCACATTTAAATGTCCCTGTATAATTACAACCATTACACCCTACACATTTAAATGTCCCTATATAATTACAAACATTACACCCTACACATTTAAATGTCCCTGTATAAATACAAACATTACACCCACCACATTTATATGTCCCTGTATAATTGCAACCATTACACCCTACACATTTAAATGTCCCTGTATAATTATAAACATTACACCCTCCACATTTAAATGTCCTGTTATAATTACACCCATTACACCCTCCACATTTAAATGTCCCTATATAATTACAAAAATTACAACCTCCAAATTTAAATGTCTTTTTATAATTAAAAACATTAAACCCTCAACATTTAAATGTGCCTATATAATTACAGAAAGATTACACCTTCCACTTTTAAATATCCATATATAATTACAAACAGTACACCCTCCACATTTAAATGTTCCTATATAATTACATATAATACACCCTCCACATTTAATGTCCCTATATAATTACAAACATTACACCCTCCATATTTAAATGTCCCTGTATAATTACAATTGCACCCTCTACATTTAAATGTCCCTTAATAATTACAGCCATTACACCCTCCACATTTACATGTCCATATATAATTACAACCATTGCACCCTACATATTTAAATGTCCCAATATAATTAAAACCATTACGCCGTCCACATGTAAATGTCTCTATATAATTACAAAAGTTACACTATCCACATTTAGAAGTCTGTATATAATTACAAACATTACACCCTCCACATTTAAATGTCCCTATATAATTACAACCATTACACCCTCCACATTTAAATGTCCCTATATAACTTCAACCATGACACCATCCAAATTTAAATGTACCTATATAATTACAACCATTTCACCCTCCAAATTACATGTCCCTATATAATTACAGCCATTACACCCTCCACATTTAAATGTCCCTATATAATTACAACCATTACACCGTCCATATTTGAATGTCCTTATAAAATCACAACCATTATGCCCTCCACAATTAAATGTCACTATATAATTTCAATCATGACACCCTCCACATTTAAATGTCCCGATATAATTACAACCATTTCACCCTCCATGTTTAAATGTCCCTGTATAGTTACAGCCATTACACCCTCCACATTTAAATGTCCCTATATAATTACAACCATTACACTCTCCACTATTAAATGTCCCTATATAATTATAATCATTCCACCCTCCACATTTAAATGTCCCAATATAATTACAACCATTACCCCATCCACATTTACATGTCCCTATATAATTACAACCATTACACCCTCCACATTTAAATGTCCCTATATAATTACAAGCATTACACCCACCACTATTAAATGTCCCTATATAATTACAACCATTTCACCCTCCATATTTCAATGTCCCTATAAAATTTCAACCCTGACACCCTCCACATTTAAATGTCCTGATATAAATAACATCATTTCACCCTCCACATTTAAAGGTCCCAATATAATTACAACCATTATCCTGTCCACATTTAAATGTCCCTATATTATTACAACTATTACACCCTCCACATTTAAATGTCCCAATATAACTACAAGCATTACACCCATGACATTTAAATGTCCCGATATAATTACAAACAAAACAGTGCAAGAAACTTCTCTGTGTGGAAGATTTTCAGTCCATATATTTCTAGTTAATCACTGTATATTAATCAGATCAGACAATGGTAGTAGAAGTAGCAAACGTAAACTCGTCTAGTCAAAAAGTAATAATAGAAAATAGATAATTCTACAGCATTACTAAGTATTCGAAAGTAATCTAAGCAAGGCAGGCAGTCTGTTTCCAGTCGAAAATCCTTTTTTAAGTACACAGACAAGCGATCCAAGTAAAACAAAAATAGAGTAATAATTTCCTCACAAGCTTTCTAAATATATATATAATTTTTATCAGGCATGGGAGTGGTTTATTGTGCTGTAAAACAAAGTGTTATTGGTACACATGTTAAATTCACATCCCTTCCCCCATCAGTGTGACATTCGAGCTGGTCCTGCCCTACCTAGTAGCTGTCATAAAAATATATAGCCCTAATGTACGTTAATGGTACATCTTATTTAACCAAATTATTAAGTCTGTGATTTTATACAAGGCAATATACTACATGGCTGGAAATATATCAACCTTAGTTCATTTTGCGATCAAAAATTATATATAAATATACACACATACATTTTGCATGTAAAAATCAGTTTCTATTTTCATAACCTATTGTTAATAAAGATCGCTTTCATCCTTCTAGACTTCTTCAGGTCTGTGTACAAGAACGCTAAAAACCTATATAATTGTATAATTAGTTAGTATTGTTATTACCATCATTTTCAATAAAGTGGAAAAAAGAGAACTAGAAAAAAATATATATATATATATATATATATATATATATGTATGATGATGGAAACAAAATATACACTTAAATTTCAAATGATTTAAAATGGCATTTAAAACCAATTTGTAGAAAGAAATAAAATAACAATTAATCATGTAAACAAAGTGGCAATTTTCTAAGTTCCAGTGCACTTTTAATTGCACAGTAGTAGTTTAGTCCAGGCTTTCTAAAAGAGTTCAGCTGTAATTGCCACATGAGTTCCTGTTTCTCCAGAATATTCGGGATGTCTCCTTCAAGATCACCCATGTCTATGTGATCCAGGATCTGGAACTTAAAACCCATGTGTCTTTTATGAAGAGAAAGGTGTTTGGCTAGTGCATTATTTTTACATCCAGAGCGGATTTCTGACAGATGACATGAAATCCTTCGCGTGCGTTTATTTAGTCTTGCCCACATAGAATGCATCACATTCATTGCACTGTGCCCTGTAAATTACATTTTTAGTGTTACAGTCACCCCCTGCACTGGTTTTAATGATCTTCTTTAAATAAGGGCAATACAAAATATCACCTTGCTGTATAAATATACAAAATGTACAATTAGTTTCACATCTTTTAGTGCTTTTCTCACATGGTATAAGTTTAAATTCAACAAAACTTCTAATATTCCTGGCCTTCCTGTAAACAAATGATGGGGCTTCACCTAAGATGTTAATCAGAAAAGGGTTTCCTGTGACAATGTCCCAGTTTTCTTCAATAATATTTTTGATACTCTGATAATCCAAAGTGTATGTCAGGATGCAGCTATTTTTGCATTTGTTATTCTCTGTGGGATTACTTAACATTTTTCTACTGGGGAGGTTGAGTGAAGGTGCTTCAGTCCTTTTCAGTTCTATAATGGGTTCCAGGATGTTTTTTAACATCTGACTTTCATAGCCTCTCACTAGAAAATCATTCTCTAAGTTGTTCAGGTTTCTCAAAAATGGTTCCATCTTTGTGGTGATTCGAGCTAATCTATAGCCTTGGGACTTCACTACATTATACTTGGTTTTTGTAGGCTGTAGACTTTTACTGTGGAGTAATAAGTTAACCCTCGTTGGTTTTCTGAATAGATCAGTGGTGATTCTGTTAGTGTTGATGTCCTTGGAAATCTGCATATCTAAGAAAGTGGTTGAAGTACAACTATGGGAAGAGGTAAACTTCAGGAAGGGGGTTGTTTGATTGAGGTAAGTGATAAAATCTCCAAGCTGCAAGGTGTCACCTTCCCACACAATGAAGACATTGTCAATAAAACGTAAATAGCATGTGATATGCTGCATGTAGTCTGTGTTGTTTAACACAAAGTCCTCCTCCCATTTGCCCAGGCCTATGTTAGCTATGCTGGGAGCCATGGCAGCCCCCATTGCTTTATTTATATATTTGTTTTACAGCACAATAAACCACTCCCATGCCTGATAAAAAGTATATATATATATTTAGAAAGCTTGTGAGGAAATTATTACTCTATTTTTGTTTTACTTGGATCGCTTGTCTGTGTACTTAATAAAGAATTTTCGACTGGAAACAGACTGCCTGCCTTGCTTGGATTACTTTTGAATACTTAGTAATGCTGTAGAATTATATATTTTCTATTATTACTTTTTGACTTTTTATTTTTATTTATTTTATTTTACATTTGTTGACCGGGCTAGTCCAGCTGGATATATGTCCATTTTCAGTAGAGGCCCGGGGAGAAAAGCTCCACACATAACATTAGCAATACAGATAGACAAATTGTTAATAAAGACTTACACATAAAATATACATTTAAATCAACTTGAAGTCAAAAATCAGCATACATTAAAGGAACTCAACAATTTAAACTCATACACAATGTTCTGTCGACTACAAAGCAATGTTACCTAAAGCAAAAGGTAATGCAGTAAGGCATCAGCCAAGCAGATTACAGTAATAGCTCGAAGGGAAGGAAATGGAAGGAGTATGAAGGAAAGAAAAGATAAGGCACAAGGCCAGAGTAAAAGAAAGAGAGGAGAAGAAAAAGACAGTCAAGATGAGGTGGGAGAGATAGTAGATGTAGGTCAGAGCATAAGAGGACAGCTGGGAAGGGAAGCAGGGTAGAAGTTTGATTTGAGGCAGAATGAAGGGTAAAAGGTAAGGAGAGAGTAAGGAGAGGGAAGTTAGCCTGGAGTATTACAAGAACAGAGCCAGTGGTTTTGGAAATGTAGTTTGATTTGTTGTTTAAAGAGGGGTGGGGATGAGATTAGTGTTAACTCTGTAGGCAGCAAATTCCATACTCTGCCTACAGTATTGGTGAAAAGAGAGTCACCAGCTGTTGTGGGCCTTTATGGGTTTGGTCATCAGTTTACAGGAGGAACAAGAGAGGTGAGATTGTTATAATGGAGTAGAAGTTGTGAAAGTATAGGGTGTTGCTAGGTTGGTACAGTAATTTGTGGGCAATTGTAAGTTGTGAAATATTAATATAGTTTTGTAGTTCCAGCCAGCCTAACTGTTTCAAATTGAGGCAGTGATGTGTTCTAAAAGGGTTACCAGTGGCTAAGCGGGCAATGTTATTATAGCAAGTTGCTAGTTTGTTTAGGTTAGTTTTTTTAAGGTTGGTGAAGATAGGAGATGCATAGAAAAGAGTTGATATAAGATGGGAGTGAGCAATAGTAGCCCTAGTTGATGAGGTAAGAAATGGTTTTATACGGTATAAAGATCCAATTTTTCTGTTAACAGTTTTGATGGTGTTGTTGATGTGTTGGTCAAAAGAGAGATTGTTATCAATGGTAACACCAAGTAGTTTTGTTGTGGAGTCAGGAGAGATGATAGTTTTGTTATTTGAATAGATAGAGAAGTTAAGTGGAGAGGTACGAGTGGTGGGGGTGAAGAGGAGAAGTTTGGTTTTTTTGGCATTGAGAAGTAGATACCGTCTAGTAAACCATGTTTCTACAGTGTTGAATGTAGTTTGAGTTAGAGTGGTTAGATCAGAAGAGGTGGATGCTGAACAAATAATAGTCAAGTCGTCTGCATATTGAATGCAGGTAGCTTGAGGAATTACAGAGTGGAGATCATTAATGTAGAGGGAGAACAGGAGAGGGCCAAGGATAGAGCCTTGAGGGACACCTATTGCAATGGGAAGTAAGGAGGAGATATGGTTTTCCCAAAGAACGGCTTGTTGTCTGTTACTGAGGTATGATGTAAACCAGTTGATGGCAAGGCTGTCAAATGAGAGGGAGTTGAGAATGCTAATTAGAGAAGAGTGGTTGACCATGTCAAAAGCTTTAGAGAGGTCAATGAAAAGGGCAGAAGAGAGTAGGTTCTTGTTGATTGCTGTTAATGGTGTCTGCAAAGGAAAGGAGGGCAGTGGTAGTACTATGGTGGGGTCTAAAGCCATGCTGACAGTGAGCTAAAATATTGTGAATAGATAGGTACTGTACCAGTTGCTGATGTATACATTTCTCCATAATTTTGCTAATGGAGAGAGAAGAGCAATAGGTCTAAAGTTGGAATAATCAATAGAGTTACCACCTTTATGTAGTGGGATAATATGAGAAATTTTCCAGATAGGAGGGATGGTTCCTTCTTGGATGGTTCTATTTATGAGTATAGAAATTGGGTACGCAATTACTTTGGCTGCTTTTGTAAGAATAGGGAGGGAGCTTGTCAGCAGAGGAGTACATGGTTTGAGTTTGAGAAGTAGTTTGAAGATGGTAGAGGTAGAGATGGGTTGTAAAGAAGCTACAGTTAGAGTTTAAGTGATTGTTAGGAGGATAAAAGTTATTAGTATTTAATTGTCTCATGAGAGATTGAATAGTATCAGAGAAGAATAAGTTAAAAGTATTTGCAGTTTGAAGAGGGGTGTCTGGGTTGGCATTTAGTGGGGAGGGAGTTTTAGCAGTACCAGGAGAAAGGAGTCTATTTATAGAGGACCAGAATTGTTTGGGTTTATTTAGGTTAGTTTCTTGTAGGTTGCAGTAGAACTTTCTTTTATCAGTGAGGATGGCTTTTTTGGTAAGATTTCTAAGTTGGCGAAAGTGATGAAAATCAGAGCTGATTCTATGGGATCGCCATTTGTTCCAGAGCTTATTTTTGGAGAATATTAGTTTTCTAGTTTCATTTGAGAGCCAAGGGGCTGTATTGGATTTCATTCTGATAGTGCGTTCGGGAGCATGATTGTCTAGAATAGAAAGGAAAGTAGAATTAAATAATAATACTGCTTCATTAAGTGGAAGAGTCTTTAAAGGGTTCCAGTTGCAAGTTTTGAGTTCGTTCTGAAAAAGGTCAGTTTTAAAGTGTTTCGTGGAACGTATTTTTCTTATATTAAGGGGGGGAAGATAATCAGTCTTTTCTCTTGCAATGTATGTTAAACAGTGATCACTGAGGTCGTCAGGCAGGGTCCCAACATTATAAGTGATATTGAGTTTGTTTATAAGAATCCAGTCTAATATAGTCTGTTTTCTGTTTAACTTATTAACTCTTGTAGTGGATGTAATGGTTTGGGTGAAGCCGTTTAGATTAATGTGAGAGATGGGATTATCGGTATTAATAGCATTCCAGTCAATATTTAAGTCACCAAGAATGATGGTTTCTTGGGGTAGTAGTTGGAAACCCAGTTGAGAAAGTTTTCTACAACTGGTATGTTGTTTCCTGGTGGTATATAAATGCAGATGATGTAAAGGGCTTTTTTGGCATTAAGTTGAAGTTTTGAGATAATGGCTTCCACCTTACTATCTTGGGTTGGACAGGCTGGTAGGGTAGTGATATTAAGATGGTTCTTAAACAGTATTGCTACACCACCACCCTTTCGTTTGTTACGGTCAAGCCTGAGTATATTATAGCCTTGTGGTATAATTTCAGTATCCTTAGTGGCAGGCTTTAGCCAGGTTTCAGAGAGACAGAGAATGTCAAAGCTGTGTATATCTAGGAGGGTGTGAAGGTAGGGTACTTTGTTGTTTACACTACGTATGTTAAGGTGTCCTATGAGGAGTGTAGTATTGGGGCCATGTTTGGGTGTTTGTGTAGAAGGATGTATGGGGCCAGGGTTAGGATGAATGTCACCATCTAGTAAGGTAGTATTGATAGGTTTAGATGTGATTTTGATGCTAAGAAGGGTTGGAGGTCTTACTTTTTTGTTAGAGTGTAGAGTGTAGGAGAGATGGGAGTACCTATGGTATTTGGGTAGGAGGTATCTTGGGGTAGTATTGGTATTGGAGAAAGAATTCAGAGAAGTATAGAAGGAAGAAGTGTGTGACTGTAAATTTGTTTGCTGAAGGAGAAGTGGATACTCAAAAAAGGTAAGGAGGTATGTTGAGTAAAGAGTAGTTAAGAGTAGAATCAAGAGTAAAAATAGTGAGGATGGATTGAGAACCATGTTAGAGAGTAAGTAAGTATGAGGAGGTTGTAGGGAAAACGTTACAGATTAGGGGTAGTGTAGGGAAGTGTGGGTGTATGATGTAAAGAAGGGATATATAGAAGTGAGACAGGAGGTAAAGTAGTGGTATGAAATGTGAGGTAGGGAGAGGGGTGAAATGACTGGGGAGATATAGAAAGAGAGGTAATAGTGGTAGAACAGAGTAGGTGTGAGTAGTGTAAGGAGGGCTAGTATGTAAAAGAGAACAGGAAATGAGGGAGGAGGATATGGAGAGTGTGGAGGGAGGGACTAGTGTAGCAGTAAAGTCAAAGGATTGGTTGGCGAGTCTAGGGGAGGGACTAGAGAAGTATAAGGTTAGGACCCTGGGGGGTGGGTGGGAATTGGGGGTAGGGAGGGAGCGGAGTGAGCCTCAAGAGGGCTTAACGGAGCGGATACACAAAGAAGAAGGAAAAAGTATCAGAGAAAGCTAGGTAAGTCAGGGTAAGAGAAGGTAACCTGGGAGGAGAAGAAAGGAGAGTACCTCAAAGGAGGACAGGGATAGAAAAATAGGTAAGGAGCGAATAGGGGAAGTAGTTAGAAAGGAATCCAGGTAAAATGGATATAGTGTGTAAGAGTCAAAAGTGCAGTGTGCATACACAGGGGCTTTCAAGGTAGAACCAGAACAATAGCTGAGAGAGAGCAGGCTAGGTAGCAGTGTGAAGGGAGAAGGAGACAGGTAGTAAGAAGTGGAAGGGGAGAGCTGCTGCTGGCAGGCAAGCTGGGGCAAACAATAAAGCTTAGCAGTGTAACTATGTTATGAGCTATACAGGATGGTATTTGTAGACATACTTTCGTGGAAGCTTGTGGTAGTGGTATAATAGAAGGGCTCTGTCCTGTACTTTCCAGGGATAGCAGTCAGAGAGTATCCAAGTAGGGGTAGTTGAGATTTCCAATCAAGACAAACAACTCAGGGAGAATCAAGGGATAGCTATGCAAGAGGAGAAGCAGAAGAAAAGATTAGATAATGTTAAAACGTAAAAATACAACATTAGAGTACAGTGCAAAAAGTAGGCCGGTTATCAGGTAAGGAGCTTAGTACTAAACACAATAAAATCACATTAACAGTTAGGCAAGGCAATCATTTACATCAATAGAGCGACTAGGCATATTGTAAATCAGTAGATAGACTGCATGAGCTTAGTGCTAAACCCAATAAATCACATTAATAGTAGGCAAGGCAATCATTAAGGCAATCATTTACATCAATAGAGCGACTAGGCATATTATAAAACAGTAGATAGACTGCATGAGGTTACTTCAAGCTAAGTGAGTTCACAACCACAGTAGAAACTAATAGGTAATTCAATCAATTGGGAGGGTTGAGCCAGGTATATTTGGGGGAAAGCCTTTAACTGTAGGAATCCCAGTCCAGTGAACCCGTGTCTAAGGCCACGCTAGTACACGTAGTTCAGATTCAGGGCAGCCAAAGGGAGAGTAGACCTTTACAATGCTAAGCCAGTAAGTAGCAATGGCAGTCCCTTTGGCCGTTTTCAGCCCTGGGTAAAGTGATCACCCAAAAATATAAAGAAGATATAGGTACCTATAGCGTTAAGCAACTAAACAGTACAAGCATTAAAAAAAGAGTAAAATGTGCACGTGCTTGGGGGTAGGCAGCGTTTGAGCACTAAAATAGTTAAAGTACTGTTACCTCCTTCAAAGCGCCGTGATTATCTGCTTAATAGTGAAAGGCACAATAATATGAAAGCTGGGATGTTAACGCTAACAATGTTGGTAAAGTAATGTCCGCATAAGGGGTTACAGCAACGCGGACACCACAAATGCTAGATTTTACTCTAAACAGGAAAAACAGCAAAACTAAGTGTTAGACAATCAAAACAGACGCTAACATGCTGTCGCCATAAAGATTAAGGCGCGAACAGCATTTGAGAGATATTTAAGCAGCCACTAGTAAAGCTAACACGCTGTCGCAACACTGTAGGTGCGCAGTACATTTATTCTAAGCCACCATATAGCCGAGTCAACAGAGATAGTACAATTAGTAGCAGGAAGCAATTTAAATAACAAATAAGCGGCTATATAATAGGGATAGACAGTACAATGCTTGTTCAGATAACACTTGTTTTTAGACAAGTCGCTGTCGTTAGGTCTTTAAAATCATGAAACAACAGAAACGCTAGCTGTACAGACTGTATTCAAGTCGTTAAATCAAGAAACACAACAAACGCTAACTGTGCAGTTGTCTATATAGAGAGACACATAGAATATCAACAGATTCACATGATAGACAGTACGTAAACCGTCTCAAACGCGTATACAGGGACAATTAAAAGAGCACAAGCTGAGTACAAGTAAGCTCAGCAGAGTAGCCACAAAAGTCTAACAATAATGCAGAAACTTACTATAAAGTAGGAGCACACAGCCTTGGGTGCACAGCAGCAGCGAGGTGGAACAATAAAGATGGCGCCCTGAGGAATGGGAGGGTCTTTAAAAACTTGTAGAGGAAGTACTAAGGGAGGGGGAGGAGCAGGGATAGTAAGGAATCAGGTATAGAGCGGAAGGAGTAAAATGCAGGGGAATAGTGGAGTGAAAAATAGGAGATCCTCGGTGTGCAGGGATAAGATAGTAAAAGGTACAGTAGAACAGGCAATAAAGCGAAAGTACTCCAAAGAAGAAGGAAAAAGTATCAGAGAAAGCTAGGTAAGTCAGGGTAAGAGAAGGTAACCTGGGAGGAGAAGAAAAGGAGAGTACCTCAAAGGGAGGACAGGGATAGAAAAATAGGTAAGGAGCGAATAGGGGAAGTAGTTAGAAAGGAATCCAGGTAAAATGGATATAGTGTGTAAGAGTCAAAAGTGCAGTGTGCATACACAGGGGCTTTCAAGGTAGAACCAGAACAATAGCTGAGAGAGAGCAGGCTAGGTAGCAGTGTGAAGGGAGAAGGAGACAGGTAGTAAGAAGTGGAAGGGGAGAGCTGCTGCTGGCAGGCAAGCTGGGGCAAACAATAAAGCTTAGCAGTGTAACTATGTTATGAGCTATACAGGATGGTATTTGTAGACATACTTTCGTGGAAGCTTGTGGTAGTGGTATAATAGAAGGGCTCTGTCCTGTACTTTCCAGGGATAGCAGTCAGAGAGTATCCAAGTAGGGGTAGTTGAGATTTCCAATCAAGACAAACAACTCAGGGAGAATCAAGGGATAGTTTCGTGGAAGCTTGTGGTAGTGGTATAATAGAAGGGCTCTGTCCTGTACTTTCCAGGGATAGCAGTCAGAGAGTATCCAAGTAGGGGTAGTTGAGATTTCCAATCAAGACAAACAACTCAGGGAGAATCAAGGGATAGTATAAAGTAGGAGCACACAGCCTTGGGTGCACAGCAGCAGCGAGGTGGAACAATCAGCTTACGTTGGCTACTTCTACTACTATTGTCTGATCTGATTAATATACAGTGATTAACTAGAAATATATGGACTGAAAATCTTCCACACAGAGAAGTTTCTTACACTGTTTTGTTTTTAGACCTACTACACTTTAGTGGGTTGTTTTGAGACTTTGGGGATACCACAGAGATTACTTGTTTTATATAATTACAAACAATACACCCTCAACATTTAAATGTCCCTATATAATTACAACAATTACACCCTCCATATTTAAATGTCTCTATATAAATACAACCATTACACCCTCCATATTTAAATGTCTCTATATAAATACAACCATTACACCCTCCATATTTAAATGTCCCCCTTATAATTACAAACATTACACCCTCCACATTTAAATGTCCTTGTACAATTACAAACCTTACACCATCCACATTTAAATGTCCCTATATAATTACAACCATTACACCCACCAGATTTAAATGTCGCTAAATAATTACAACCATTGCACCCTCCACATTTAAATGTCCTTATATAATTACAACCATTACACCCTCCACATTTAAATATCCCTATATAATTACAACCATTACACCCACCACATTTAAATGTCCCTATATAATTACAACCCTTACAGCCTCCACATATAAATATCCCTACATCATTACAACCATTACACCCTCCACATTTAAATGTCCCTCTGTAATTACAACCATTACACCCTCAAAATTTAAATGTACCTGTATAATTACAACCATTACACCCTCCCCTTTTAAATATCACTATAAAATTATAACCATTATACCCTCCACATTTAAATGTCCTTATATAATTACATCCATTACACCTTCCACATTTAAATGTCCCTTTATAATTACAACCATTACACCCTCCACATTAATATGTCCCTATATAATTAATACAGTATACCCTCAACATTTATATGTCTCTCTAAGCTTACAACCACTACACCCTCCACATGTAAATATCCCTTGTATCTTTACAACCATTACACCCTCCACATTTAAATGTCCCTATATAATTACAAGCATTACACTTTACACATTTAAATGTCCCTACATAATTACAACCATTACACCCTCCACATTTAAACTTCCCTATATAATTACAAACATGACACCCTCCAGATTTAAATATCCCTATATAATTACAACCATTACACCCTCCAGATTTAAATATCCCTATATAATTACAACCATTACACCTGCCACATTTAAATTTCCTTATATAATTTCAGCCATTACACCCTCCACATTTCAAATTCCCTATATAATTACAGCTATTACACCCTCCACATTTAAATGTCCCTATATAATTAAAAAGATTATTCTCTCTACATTTAAATGTCCCTTTCAAATTATAAACATTACACCATCCACATTTAAATGTCCCTGTATAATTACAACCATTACACCCTCCACATTTAAATGTCCCTATATAATTACAAACATTACACCCTACACATTTAAATGTCCCTGTATAAATGAAAACATTACACCCACTACATTTATATGTCCCTGTATAACTGCAACCATTACACCCTACACATTTAAATGTCCCTGTATAATTATAAACATTACACCCTCCACATTTAAATGTCCCTTTATAATTACACCCATTACACCCTCCACATTTAAATGTCCCTATATAATTACAAAAATTACAACCTCCAAATTTAAGTGTCCTTATATAATTAAAAACATTCAACCCTCAACATTTAAATGTGCCTATATAATAAGAAAAAGATTACACCTTCCACTTTTAAATATCCATATATAATTACAAACAGTACACCCTCCACATTTAAATATTCCTATATAATTACATATAATACACCCTCCACATTTAATGTCCCTATATAATTAAAAACATTACACCCTCCACATTTAAATGTCCCTGTATAGTTACAGCCTTTACACCTCCACATTTAAATGTCCATATATAATTACAACCATTACACCCTGCATATTTAAATGTCCCTTAATAATTACAACCATTACACCCACCACATTTAAATGTCCCTATATAATTACAACCCTTACAGTCTCCACATTTAAATATCCCTACATCATTACACCCTCCACATTTAAATGTCCCTCTGTAATTACAACCATTACACCCTCGAAATTTAAATGTACCTGTATAATTACAACCATTACACCCTCCCCTTTTAAATATCACTAAAAAATTATAACCATTATACCCTCCACATTTAAATGTCCTTATATAATTACATCCATGACACCATCCACATTTAAATGCCCCTATATAATTACAACCATTACACCCTCCACATTAATATGCCCCTATATAATTAATACATTATACCCTCCACATTTATATGTCTCTATAAACTTACAACCATTACACCCTCCACATGTAAATATCCCTGTATCTTTACAACTATTACACCCTCCATATTTAAATCTCCCTATATAATTACAAGCATTACACTTTCCACATTTAAATGTCCCTACATAATTACAACCATTACACCCTCCACATTTAAACTTCCCTATATAATTACAAACATTACACCCTCCAGATTTAAATATCCCTATATAATTACAACCATTACACCCGCCACATTTAAATTTCCTTATATAATTACAGCCATTACACCCTCCACATTTAAATTTCCCTATATTATTACAACTATTAGACCCTCCACATTTAAATGTCCCTATATAATTAAAAAGATTACACCCTCTACATTTAAATGTCCCTTTCAAATTATAAACATTACACCGTCCACATTTAAATGTCCCTTTATAATTACACCCTCCACATTTAAATGTCCCTATATAATTACAAAAATTACAACCTCCAAATTTAAATGTCCTTATATAATTAAAAACATTAAACCCTCAACATTTAAATGTGCCTATATAATTACAAAAAGATTACACCTTCCACTTTTAAATATCCATATATAATTACAAACAGTGCACCCTCCACATTTAAATGTTCCTATATAATTACATATAATACACCCTCCACATTTAATGTCCCTATATAATTACAAACATTACACCCTCCACATTTAAATGTCCCTGTATAATTACAACAATTGCACCCTCTACATTTAAATGTCCCTTAATAATTACAACCATTACACCCTCCACATTTAAATGTCCCTGTATAGTTACAGCCATTACACCCTCCACATTTAAATGTCCATATATAATTACAACCATTACACCCTGCATATTTAAATGTCCCAATATAATTACAACCATTACACCGTCCACATGTAAATGTCTCTATATAATTACAAGAGTTACACCATCCACATTTAAATGTCTGTATATAATTACAAACATTACACCCTCCACATTTAAATGTCCCTATATAATTACAACCATTACACCCTCCACATTTAAATGTCCCTATATAACTTCAACCATGACACCATCCAAATTTAAATGTCCCTATATAATTACAACCATTTCACCCTCCAAATTACATGTCCCTATATAATTACAGCCATTACACCCTCCACATTTAAATATCCCTATATAATTACAACCATTACACCTTCCATGTTTAAATGTCCCAATATTATTACAACCATTACACCGTCCATATTTGAATGTCCCTATAAAATCACAACCATTATGCCCTCCACAATTAAATGTCACTATATAATTTCAACTGTGACACCCTCCACATTTAAATGTCCCGATATAATTACAATCATTTCACCCTCCACGTTTAAATGTCCCTGTATAATTACAACCATTACACCCTCCACATGTAAATGTACCAATATAATTACAACCATTACCCCATATAACGCCAACTCCGTTTTATACTCTCTAGCTTTCGCACACTTGTTTCTAGGTTATGAATGATTGTTATTTGTGTGTTTTAAATACTTAATCTTCTTTTACTTGTTTTTCAATGATTACAAATGATGCTGCTCATGTGTCGAAAGGACTTCATACTGTGTGCATAGTTCTTGTGTCACTAGTTACCTATGCCAATACATTGTACTTTGTAACTGTTGCCTGTGATTGCTCCTTTCCACTTGTCTGTTACTCTGTGCTGTAAATGTGTGTTTTGGTTTTTCACCTCTCCCTGTGCCTACTCTACTCTTCTACTTCTCTTTCTCCTCTCTTTCCTATGTAACTTTTATAATTGCCATTTACCACTTCTCCTTAACCTTGCTTTCTCCCTTGTTTTTCTTCTAGCTGTTGAAGCCTAAACGCTCCACATTGGATTGCCCTATCCCTGGTGCACTAATAATTTTGGTCTCCGTGTAACCTCAAGGCAGGCCTTTCTAGCGTGGCTACCCTGGAAGTGCTCCAATCACCTATCTAGTGCTCATTTCATGCACTAGCCTCTCAGTATATTTGATGTATGTCCTTTTTTATTTATTTGTTAATTTTATGGTAAACTTACGAGAGCGGCACTCATGCGGACCCCCCCCAAGGTCGTTTTGCACCCTTTCAGTATATCTCCCCTCTGTTAGTTACCTTTGCCTCTACAATATTCCTTTTTTCTTTCCTTACTTTATTCTACACCTTTGCCTCAAAAGTCTGATATTTTTCAGTGTCTGATAACCTCTCATAACTAAATTATCCCTCCTTTCTCTTTCTTCTTTCATTTCACTTTGGTCTAAGCTTTTCTTCTCCTACCAAGCTATTGCTTTTCTGCATTGCTTGTATCCTAAAGTTAGGTTGCTGCTAGACTCATACTCCCTATCTTGCTCTCCCCTAACTAGCCACCTTCTTGTATACCACTTGCCATCTTTATTTTCCAGTACCAACTACATTGTAGTTCCTTCTATACAGTTCATTACTATTACCTGGCCAAGCTCCTTGTGCCGCAGCTCCCTTGCTGGGCTGATTGGCCACGCCTTCCACTAGTTGTTTCTGCCCCGCTCCACGCCCCGCCCTACCCCCTTATCCCACCCACCCCACGCACCTCTACATTTATACTTCTTACACCACACCCCTTCCTACACCACACCTATCCTAACTAACTTTCCATTCCTTCTAACCCCTCCTACTCTACATTCCCTACTATCCTGCATACTCTCATTGCTTTCCTCATCACCCTTACACGTTTCACTTATACATTCTAATCTTTCTCCATTTTTTCTCCTTTTTATACCATAGTTTCCATATTTACTTACCTTTCCTTATTTATACCATAGTTTAGTGTTCACCTTTGTACCTAAGTAGCTCTCACCCACCCTTCACTATGTCATCCATAACTCATACTACCTTATCCAAAACCTCTAACACTAACACTATCCTAACTAAACTACCACTCCTGCTTATTCATTTCCTACTTCTCACACTACCCTATCTTCTTACCTCTTATGAACAAAACAATAATTGCCACATTAGCTATTCTCTTAAACAAACAGCCTCAGATCTTACATCTCACAAGTTAACTCACTTAAATATCACATCTACTTCTTCTTACCTCCTAGCCAAATATCATCGGTTGTCCCATATTAAATCTAATTATCTCATCTTGAAACGACTAAAATACTTATCTATCTTCTCCTGTAAACCTCACTCACCATATATCCCCTCAACCACTAAAGATGGTGATATACATCCTAACCCAGGGCCCTTTAACACCTCTTCTGACACTAAACCCATTACTTCAAGCTCCACCCTTCTAGCATCTAACTCTAGTTCAAATTCTTTACTGATTGGACATCTCAATATCCAAAGTGTCAATAACAAGCTTACTCTTCTTCACTCTCTTCTTGATTATTACTCCTTTGACATCTTCTGTCTAACTGAAACCTGGTTAAAGCCCCATACTAAAGATAGTGAAATTATTCCCCCAGGCTATAACATCCTTAGACTAGACCGCTCTACCCATAAGGGTGGGGGTGTAGCACTGCTATTTAAGACCAAACTACAAGTATCCTTAGTACACTATGATCCACTAGAGGATACCAAGGCTGAACTCCTTATTTCTAAACTGAAACTAAATCCACATAAATCAATCTATATCATCTGTATCTATCTACCTCCTGGAAAAAACTCTACTATTATCGAAAACATTCTTAATTGGGTATCTTCCACATACCCACAAGAAACTATCATACTAGGAGACCTTAACCTTGACTGGTCCTCCATTAACTCAATGAACCCAGCCATGCATATTAATCTTCATGGCTTTACTCAGACAATTAATACCACAACTAGGATCAATAAACCCAACAATAAAGAAAGTATATTGGACTGGATCCTAATTAACAAACCACAACTAGCATATCAGACTGGCACTTTGCCTGATGATATTAGCAACCACACCTTAACATACATTATAAGACAAAAAAGTAACACCTCTAATACCCCTATTTTTAGAATCACACGAAGTAATAAACATTTTAATCTTCTCCTATTTAAAGCCGAACTTAATGCCTGTAATTGGAACCCCTTAAAATCTCTCCCACTTGAAGATGCCGTTAAATACTTTAATGACAAATTCTTATCAATCCTTGATAATCATGCACCAAAACGCACCATCCGAATTAAATCTAAACCAGCTCCCTGGCTTACTAAGGAAACAAGACAAAAACTGCTACTTAGAAACAAATCCTGGAGCAAATGGAGAACTAGTAAATCTCCCTCAGATCAACAGACCTTTAGATTTTTGAGAAATAGTACCAAAAAAGACATACTCTCTGACAAAAAAAAATACTATAGTAATCTTCAGCAAGTAAATCATAATAACCCCTGTAAATTCTGGAATAACTTAAATAGACTTATCCGCCCTGGTCAAACCACAACCCCCCCCCATTAACTCAGACAATATATCAGCCTCTGAAATTGCCAATACCTTTAATTCCTTTTTTATCAACACTATTAACTCTTTGGTCTCGCACCTCTCCTTTGATAACTCTAGCATCCCTGATCTTTCATCCTCTACCCTACCAACCTTCTTATTACAACCCATCTCTACCACCTTCATCCAAAAATGTATCCAAAAACTTAAACCTGGTACCCCCTCTGCTGACCAGCTTCCATCTGAATTCCTTCAAAAAGCAGCGAAAGAAATAGCCTATCCTATATCCATTCTTATAAACAGAACTATTAATGAGGAAACTATCCCTGATATTTGGAAAATTTCTTATATCATCCCCTTACATAAAGGTGGAAATTCAAATGAATACTCTAACTACAGGCCCATAGCAATCCTGTCACCAATAGCAAAAATCATGGAAAAATGTATACACTATCAATTAATGGATCACTTAACAAAACACAGTATTCTAACTAACTGCCAACATGGTTTTAGACCATTTCATAGTACTACCACTGCACTCCTATCCTTTACTGACGTCATCAACAAAAATCGTAATAACAACATTCTATCATCAGCTCTGTTCATTGACCTGTCCAAAGCCTTTGATATGGTCAACCATCCCCTTCTCATAAAAATCCTGAAATCTATTTCCTTAGAACCCAAGGTTATCCATTGGTTTGCTTCCTACCTCAATAACAGAAGACAGGCAGTCCTCTGGGACAACAAACTCTCCTCTCTACTCCCTATCTCTCTCGGTGTCCCCCAAGGCTCTATTCTTGGACCGCTTCTATTCTCTTTATTCATAAATGCCCTACAAGTAGCCATACCCCAGTCCACCTGCATACAATATGCTGATGATTCCACACTTATTTGCTCTGCTAAAACCATCTCTGAATTACAAATAATTACACAAAATGTATTCCACACAGTAGAGGCATGGTTCTTAAAACGTTGTCTACTCTTGAATGCTAAAAAAAAACAAACTCCTTCTCTTTAAACCCACTACTAGATCTCCCCCGCTAGAATTTTCCATCTCTTCCAGTGATGGCACCCTCATCTCACCTGACTCTACCACCAAGTTATTAGGTGTTACAATCGACAACAGCCTTACCTTTGATAGTCACATTAATAATACTATTAAAAAAGTAAACAGAAAGTTGGGCTCCTTCTACAGAATCAAAATGTTCTTAACTCCTACAGCCAAAGCTTCACTAGCCCACTCTCATCTTATTTCCACTCTTCTCTATGCATCACCTATATACACTAACCTAAAGAAAAACAATCTCTCTAAACTGGCTAACACTTATCATAGTATAGCCAGATTTGTTACTGGAAATCCATATAGAACTCACCATTGCCTGAACCTACAGCAACTTCACTGGCTAGAACTAAGAAATACGTTGTTTCTTTCTCAACTTACATTTGCACATAGGATTTTCTATAATCCTAACAAAACACCTATACTTTCTAACCTGTTTACCCCTTACACCAACCTTACTTCTCTTCGCTCCTCTAACAAACGTCTAGTAACCTTAACCAAAACTAATAACTCTGCTGGTGACTCCCTCTTCTCCAATACAATTGGTAAACACTGGAATCATCTTCCAACCGAACTAACTTCCATTCCATCCTCAGTTCTCTTTAAACAAAAACATAAAACACACCTTAAAAAACACTGGTTATGCTCTTGCTTTAACCCAGATTAAAATTATGGTTACCACACCTTCTTCTCTCTCTCACTTCTCCTCTCCTCATTTTTCCTTTTTACTTTTTTAATGGGACTCTACCTATGCCTATTTAGGTTTTTTTTTCTTTCTTTTACTCTCTCTTATTAATGCTGTATGCATATTAAATTATCAAGACTTTTTTTCTACTGCACTTACTCTTACATTTACTATGAATGTCTTTCTCTTTTCCTTTCCTCTTTCATCTTCTAAATGCTTTTATTAACCTTTGTTTCTCCATAGGTTATGAATTTAGAATATTTCTATGTAGAATTTTATTTTAAACCAGACACTGTATTCTATTATTGACTGTTTTTGTATTATGAAATTGCCTTTTCTTCATGTGGAGCTTTTCTCCCAGAGCCTCTACTGAAAATGGAAATATATCCAGTTAGACTAGCCCGGTTAACAAATGTAAAATAAATAAATAAAATAAATAAATGTCCCTATATAATTACAACCATTACACCCTCCACATTTAAATGTCCCTATATAATTACAAGCATTACACCCACCACATTTAAATGTCCCTATATAATTGCAAACATTACACCCCACATTTAAATGTCCCTATTTAATTACAACAGTTAACCCACCACATTTAAGTGTCGCTAAATAATTACAACCATTACACCCTCCACATTTAAATGTCAATATTCAATTACAACCATTAAACCCTCCACATTTAAATGTCCCTATATAATTACAACCATTACACCCACCACATTTAAATGTCCCTATATAATTACAACCCTTACAGCCTCCACATTTAAATATCCCTACATCATTACAACCATTACACCCTCCACATTTAAATGTCCCTCTGTAATTACAACCATTACACCCTCGAAATTTAAATGTACCTGTATAATTACAACCATTACACCCTCCCCTTTTAAATATCACTATAAAATTATAACCATTATACCCTCCACATGTAAATGTCCTTATATAATTACATCCATTACACCCTCCACATTTAAATGTCTCTATATAATTACAAACATTACATCCTCCACATTAATATGCCCCTATATAATTAATACATTATACCCTCCACATTTATATGTCTCTACAAACTTACAACCATTACACCCTCCACATGTAAATATCCCTGTATCTTTACAACCATTACACCTTCCACATTTAAATGTCCCTATATAATTACAAGCATTACACTTTCCACATTTAAATGTCCCTACATAATTACAACCGTTACACCCTCCACATTTAAACTTCCCTATATAATTACAACTATTACACCCCCACATTTAAATGTCCCTATATAATTAAAAAGATTACACCCTCTACATTTAAATGTCACTTTCAAATTATAAACGTTAGACCATCCACATTTAAATGTCCCTGTAAAATTACAACCATTACACCCTCAACATTTAAATGTCCCTATATAATTACAACCATTACACCCTCCACATTTAAATGTCCTTGTATAGTTACAACCATTACACCCTCCACATTTAATGTCCCTATATAATTACAAACATTACACCCTCCACATTTAAATGTCCCTGTATAGTTACAGCCATTACACCCTCCACATTTAAATGTCCATATATAATTACAACCATTAAACCCTGCATATTTAAATGTCCCTATATAATTACAACCATTACACCGTCCGCATGTAAATGTCTCTATATAATTACAAGAGTTACACCATCCACATTTAAATGTCTGTATATAATTACAAACCTTACACCCTCCACATTTAAATGTCCCTATATAATTACAACCATTACACCATCCACATTTAAATGACCCTATATAACTTCAACCATGACACCATCCAAATTAAAATGTCCCTATAAAATTACAACCATTTCACCCTCCAAATTACATGTCCCTATATAATACAGCCTTTACACCCTCCACATTTAAATATCCCTATATAATTACAACCATTACACCTTCCATGTTTAAATGTCCCAATATTATTACAACCATTACACCATCCATATTTGAATGTCTCTATAAAATCACAACCATTATGCCCTCCAGAATTAAATGTCACTATATAATTTAACTGTGACACCCTCCACATTTAAATGTCCCGATATAATTACAGCCATTTCACCCTCCACATTTAAATGTCCCTGTATAGTTACAGCCATTACACCCTCCACATTTAAATGTCCCTATATAATTACAACCATTACACTCTCCACTATTAAATGTCCCTATATAATTACAACCATTACACCCTCCACATGTAAATGTCCCAATATAATTACAACCATTACCCCATCCACATTTACATGTCCCTATATAATTACAACCATTACACCCTCCACATTTAAATGTCCTTATATAATTACAAGCATTACACCCACCACATTTAAATGTCCCTAGATAATTGCAAACATTAAACCCCCACATTTATATGTCCCTATTTAATTACAACAATTAACGCTCCATATTTAAATGTCGCTAAATAATTACAACCATTACACCCTCCACATTTAAATGTCAATATTCAGTTACAACCATTAAACCCTCCACATTTAAATGTCCCTATATAATTACAACCATTACACCCACCACATTTAAATGTCCCTATATAATTACAACCCTTACAGCCTCCACATTTAAATATCCCTACATCATTACAACCATTACACCCTCCACATTTAAATGTCCCTCTGTAATTACAACCATTACACCCTCGAAATTTAAATGTACCTGTATAATTACAACCATTACACCCTCCCCTTTTAAATATCAATATAAAATTATAACCATTATACCCTCCACATTTAAATGTCCTTATATAATTACATCCATTACACCCTCCACATTTAAATGTCCCTATATAATTACAACCATTACACCCTCCACATTAATATGTCCCTATATAAATAATACATTATACTCTCCACATTTATATGTCTATAAACTTACAACCATTACACCCTCCACATGTAAATATCCCTGTATCTTTACAACCATTACACCTTCCACATTTAAATGTCCCTATATAATTACAAGCATTACACTTTCCACATTTAAATGTCCCTACATAATTACAACCATTACACCCTCCACATTTAAACTTCCCTATATAATTACAAACATTACACCCTCCACATTTAAATTTCCCTATATATGTACAAGTATTACACCCCCACATTTAAATGTCCCTATATAATTAAAAAGATTACACCCTCTACATTTAAATGTCACTTTCAAATTATAATCATTACACCGTCCACATTTAAATGTCCCTATATAATTACAAACATTACACCCTACACATTAAATGTCCCTGTATAAATACAAACATTACACCCACCACATTTATATGTCCCTGTATAATTGCAACCATTACACCCTACACATTTAAATGTCCCTGTATATTTATAAACATTACACACTCCACATTTAAATGTCGCTTTATAATTACACCCTCCACATTTAAATGTCCCTATATAATTACAAGAATTACAACCTCCAAATTTAAATGTCCTTATATAATTAAAAACATTAAACCCTCAACTTTTAAATTTGCCTATATAATTACAAAAAGATTGCACCTTCCACTTTTACATATCCATATATAATTACAAACAGTAAACCTTCCACATTTAAATGTTCCTATATAATTACATATAATACACCCTCCACATTTAATGTCCATATATAATTGCAAACATTACACCCTCCACATTTAAATGTCCCTGTATAATTACAATTGCACCCTCTACATTTAAATGTCCCTTAATAATTACAACCATTACACTCTCCACATTTAAATGTCCTTGTATAGTTACAGCCATTACACCCTCCACATTTAAATGTCCATATATAATTACAACCATTACACCCTGCATATTTAAATGTCTCAATATGATTACAACCATTACACCGTCCAAATGTATATGTCTCTATATAATTACAAGAGTTACACCATCCACATTTAAATGTCTGTATATAATTACAAACATTACACCCCCCACATTTAAATGCCCCTATATAATTACAACCATTACACCCTCCACATTTAAATGTCCCTATATAACTTCAACCATGACACCATCCAAATTTAAATGTCCCTATATAATTACAAGTATTTCACCCTCCAAATTACATGTCCCTATATAATTACAACCATTTCACCCTCCAAATTACATGTCCCTATATAATTACAGCCATTACACCCTCCACATTTAAATATCCCTATATAATTACAACCATTACACCCTCCATGTTTAAATGTCCCAATATAATTACAACCATTACACTGTCCATATTTGAATGTCCCTATAAAATCACAACCATTATGCCCTCCACAATTAAATGTCACTATATAATTTCAACCATGACACCCTCCACATTTAAATGTCCCGATATAATTACAACCATTTCACCCTCCACGTTTAAATGTCCCTGTATAGTTACAGCCATTACACCCTCCACATTTAAATGTCCCTATATAATTACAACCATTACACTCTCCACTATTAAATGTCCCTATATAATTGCAACCATTACACCCTCCACATGTAAATGTCCCAATATAATTACAACCATTAACCCATCCACATTTACATGTCCCTATATAATTATAACCATTACACCCTCCACATTTAAATGTCCCTATATAATTACAAGCATTACACCCACCACACTTAAATGTCCCTATATAATTGCAAACATTACACCCCCACATTTAAATGTCCCTATTTAATTACAACAATTAACCCTATACATTTAAATGTCGCTAAATAATTACAACCATTGCACCCTCCATATTTAAATGTCCATATATAATTACAAACATTACACCCTCCACATTTAAATGTCCCTATATAATTACAACCATTACACCCTTGATATTTAAATGTCCCTATATAATTACAAACATTACACCCTCCATATTTAAATGTCCCTATATAATTACAAACATTACACCCTACACATTAAATGTCCCTGTATAAATACAAACATTACACCCACCACATTTATATGTCCCTGTATAATTGCAACCATTACACCCTACACATTTAAATGTCCCTGTATATTTATAAACATTACACCCTCCACATTTAAATGTCCCTTTATAATTACACCCATTACACCCTCCACGTTTAAATGTCCCTATATAATTACAAAAATTACAACCTCCAAATTTAAATTTCCTTATATAATTAAAAACATTATATCCTCACCATCTAAATTCGCCTATATAATTACAAAAAGATTACACCTTCCACTTTTACATATCCATATATAATTACAAACAGTAAACCCTCCACATTTAAATGTTCCTATATAATTACATATAATATACCCTCCACATTTAATGTCCATATATAATTGCAAACATTACACCCTCCACATTTAAATGTCCCTGTATAATTACAACTGCACCCTCTACATTTAAATGTCCCTTAATAAGTACAACCATTACACCCTCCACATTTAAATGTCCTTGTATAGTTACACCATTACACCCTCCACATTTAATGTCCCTATATAATTACAAACATTACACCCTCCACATTTAAATGTCCCTGTATAATTACAACCATTACACCCTCCACATTTAAATGTCCCTATATAATTACAACCATTACACCCTCCACATTTAAATGTCCCTATATAATTACAACCATTACACCCTCCACATTTAAATGTCCCTATATAATTACAACCATTACACCCTCCACATTTAAATGTCCCTATATAATTACAACCATTACACCTTCCACATTTAAATGTCCCTATATAATTACAACCATTACACCCTCCACATTTAAATGTCCCTATATAATTACAACCATTACACCCTCCACATTTAAATGTCCCTATATAATTACAACCATTACACCCTCCACATTTAAATGTCCCTATATAATTACAACCTTTACACCCCCACATTTAAATGTCCCTATGTAATCACAACCTTTACGCTTTCCTCATATAAATGTCCCTATATGATTACAACTATTACACCCTCCACATTTAAATGTCTCTATATAATTGCAACCATTACGCCCCCCACATTTAAATGTCCCTATATAATTACAACCATTTCACCCTCCAAATTTAAATATCCCTATAAAATTATAACCATTATACCCTCCACATTTAAATGTCCTTATATAATTACATCCATTACACCCTCCACATTTAAATGTCCCTATATAATTACAACCATTACACCCTCCACATTAATATGTCCCTATATAAATAATATGTTATACTCTCCACATTTATATGTCTCTATAAACTTAGAAACATTACACCCTCCACATGTAAATATCCCTGTATCTTTACAACCATTACACCCTCCACATTTAAATGTCCCTATATAATTACAAGTATTACACTTTCCACATTTAAATGTCCCTACAAAATTACAACCATTACACCCTCCACATTTAAACTTCCCTATATAATTACAAACATTACACCCTCCACATTTAAATGTCCCTATATAATTACAACCATTACACTCTCCACTATTAAATGTCCCTATATAATTACAACCATTACACCCTCCACATTTAAATGTCGCTTTATAATTACACCCATTACACCCTCCACATTTAAATGTCCCTATATAATTACAAGAATTACAACCTCCAAATTTAAATGTCCCTATATAATTACAAACATTAAACCCTCCACATTTAAATGTCCCTATATAATTACAAATATTACACCCTCCACATTTAATGTCCATGTATAATTATAACCATTATACCCTCTACATTTAAATGTCGTTATATAATTACCCTCTACATTTAAATGTCCCTATATAATTACAACCATTCCACCCTCCACATTTCACTGTCCCTATATAATTACAACCATTACACCCTCCACATTTGAATGTCCTATATAATTACAACCATTACACCCTCCACATTTAAATGTCCCTATATAATTACAACCATTACACCCTCCACATTTAAATGTCCCTATATAATTACAACCATTACACCCTCCAAATTTAAATGTCCCTATATAATTACAACCATTACACCCTCCACATTTAAATGTCCCTATATAATTACAACCTTTACACCCTCCACATCTAAATATCCCAATATAACTACAACCATTTCACCCTCCACGTTTAAATGCCCCTGTATAGTTGCAGCCATTACACCCTCCACATTTAAATGTCCCTATATAATTACAACCATTACACTCTCCACTATTAAATGTCCCTATATAATTACAACCATTACACCCTCCACATGTAAATGTCCCAATATAATTACAACCATTACCCCATCCACATTTACATGTCCCTATATAATTACAACCATTACACCCTCCACATTTAAATGTCCCTATATAATTACAAGCATTACACCCACCACATTTAAATGTCCCTATATAATTGCAAACATTACACCCCCACATTTAAATGTCCCTATTTAATTACAACAATTAACCCTCCACATTTAAATGTCGCTAAATAATTACAACCATTGCACCCTCCATATTTAAATGTCCATATATAATTACAAACATTACACCCTCCACATTTAAATGTCCCTATATAATTACAACCATTACACCCTCCACATTTAAATGTCCTTATATAATTACAGCCATTACTCCCTCCACATTTAAATGTCCCTGTTTAATTACAAACATTACACCCTCCACATTTAAATGTCCCTATATAATTACAACCATTACACCCTCCACATTTCAATGCCCTTATATAATTACAACCATTAGGCCCTCCACATTTAATTGTCTGAATATAATTATAACCATTATACCCTCCACATTTAAATGTCCGTATATAATTACAACCCTTACACCCTCCACATTTAAATGTCCCTATATAATTACAAACATTACACCCTCTACATTTAAACTTCTCTGTATAATTACAATCACTACACACTCCACTTTTAAATGTCCCTATATAATTACAACCAGTACACCCTCTACATTTAAATGTCCCTATATAACTACAAACATTACACCCTCCACATTTAAATGTCCCTATATAATTACAAACATTACACACTTCACATTTAAATGTCCCTATATAATCACAAACATTACACCCTCCACATTAAAATGTCTCTATATAATTACAACCATTACACCCTCCACATTTAAATGTCCTTTTATAATTACAACCATTACACTCTCCACATTTAAACATCCCTATATAATTACAAACATTACAACCTCCACATTTAAATGTCCCTATATAATAACAACCACTACACCCTCCACATTTAAATGTCCCTTTATAATTACAGCCATTACACCCTCCACATTTAAATTTCCCTATATAATAACAGCCATTACACCCTTAACATTTAAATGTCCCTACATAATTACAAACATTCCGTTCTCCACATTTAAATGTCCCTATATAATTACATGCATTACACCCTCCACATTTAAATGTACCTATATAATTACAGACAACCAAAAAAAAGCCAAAACACTGGTAACCAAGCAAAACAATAAAAACCAAAACCAGTGCCAGAAGGGTAGAACTCCAATAAATATCCAAGGAATGCCAGGAACTGATGCAAAAGAATTTATTTAACGAAGGTAAAATCCACATATAACACGTTTTCGTCCACACTGTGACTTCTTCAGATGAAACACATGATGCAGTAATGATCTTATATACTGATACAAATCAAATAATCATTCAATCAATGAATTAATTATTCAATAAATGTGTAGTCACTTTTCCAAGTTAAAGAAACATAACATAAAACCCCTGAGTTATCATAAAAATGTAATATCTAAATGAACATACAATACACCAAATGTATAAAACATATTGTAAACTTCATTGAAGTCATCTTCAAATATATCGAAAATATTATTGTATATAAACCCCATGGTATAAAACAAATAATATTATTCATATATATATTTCTAAAAATGTTATATTTATATACTACATGCCTTTAACTTAAGTAAAGGCATGATAGAGGTGTAATCATTGAGACCTGGTTCCCTGTAGGACTCAAGCAAAATTTGCCAATAAGTTTCTTGAAATTCTAAACGGGTTTCCCATGGTCCACCCCTGTAATCCTTAAATACTGTTTCTAAAACCAAAAACCGAAACTTAGCAGTGGGGCAAGTGTTGAGGTGTCTAAAGAGGGCATTTTTAGTATTAGATTTTTGCATCTCATATACATGTTCATAAATTCTCCTTTTGAGTGTGCGTTCAGTTTTGCCCACATAAAATGCGGGGCACACCAAACAGACTGCCAAATACACTACCCCTTGTGTGTTGCAATTAGAATACCTGGTGGATCGAATATGTTTGTTTCTGGCTGATAAAAAGAATACGTCACTGTGTAGAATATATTGACACTGATTACAAGAGCCACATCTATATGTGCCCGGTCTTTTGTTAGATTTATAATGTGTCTGAGATTGTTGTTCTAACATATTCTTCATATTTCTGCCCTGTTTAAAGACTATACCCACTTTCTTGTTTTTAAGTCTTTCCAAATCAGTAATTTCTCTAAAATTTTCCCATTCATTCATAATAATATTTCTAAGACTTCCTGAATTGACACTGTATTCGGTAATAAAAGCTTTATTGGAAGTGGTTGAAACTACAGTGTTATCATTAGTAACACCATGGCCACCAGTACCCAATATGGGTTTATATTTTGTTGTTCTGTTCTGTAAAACTTCTTCTCTAATATGAGAAAGCAGTTCATAGGGATAGTCTCTATCTAGGAACATTTGAATAAGTTTATCACATTCTAAAGAATAATCTGCATCATCAGATGTCATACGGGACAATCTAACCAATTGTCCCTTAACTATGCCCTTCTTTTGGTGCAGGGGGTGACTACTATGGAAATGTATATAACTATTAGAAAAAGTTGGTTTTCTATATATGTTGGATCTAAATTTACCTGTTTCAATATCAAGAGAAACATCCAGGTATTCAACCCTATACTCTTGTATGTGATATGTAAAAGTGAGAAATGAGGTAGTATTAGCTAAATACTCCATAAAGGAATCAATAGTATCCAATGGGCCAGTCCAAAAAATGCAGATATCATCCAAAAATCAGAAATAAGCATTCCAGTGTTCACTAAAGACACTGTTAAAAACAAATTTCTTTTCCCACACCGAAAGGATAATATCTGCATATGTGGGGGCACAATTGGCCCCCATGGCGACTCCTGTAGTCTGTTGAAAATATTCACCTGAAAAATATATAAAATTATTTTTCAAAACTAACTCCATAAGATGCAGTGTAAAGGTAGTATCATGGGCATTGACATTTGGACCCATGGCTAGTGCTTCCTCCAGCCAAGCCAGACCAATGTCATGCGGAATAACAGAAAATAAATCCACTACATCTATGGTCAAAAACTTGAGATTTGGAACTAATAATTCAGGAGTAACATTTTTCAGAAATTCCCATGAGTCTTTAAGTAAATGGCTGGCCCTAGGCCAAAGCTGTTTAAATCTCCAATCGAGAAACTTGGAAAGGGGTGAAATTTTAGAGCCCTGTGATGCAACAATAGGCCTGAGGGGTAGATTTTGAATATCCTTTTGTACCTTGGGTACCCCAAAAATGGATGGTACCCTAGGATATAGGTTATTCAAGAAGTTGTAAGTACCAAGATCAATAACTTCTAAATCCAGATAGCGCTTAAAAACTAGATTGATATTCATACAGGCAATATTGATCTCATTAAGAGAAACAGTAGAGTATCTGGAATCATTGGTCAATAGGGCTGACATTTTACTGTCATATAGAATCCTGTCCATAATAACAGTGCCACCCCCCTTATCCGGTTCCATAACTCTAATGTTAGAATTATGTGCCAAGGCATATAGTAATTTACTTTCTGGGGCAGTCAAGTTGGGTCGATATCCACCTGTTGCAAAATGACTCCTAATGTTCATTTCCAGCCTATTCTCCAAATTTTTAAGCTGGGGATGTAGGGGTGGATTGTATGTACTAGGCCTCTTAGGAAGGTCAGAAAACTCAGAATTGTCTGTCCCCAACAGATGTTCTAGATTTAATTTTCTAATAAAAAGCTTTAAATCCATAATGACATTGGTAATATTACTGTTTCTCCGAGGTATATACTTAAACCCCTTGGTAAAGAGATCAAAGTAGGTATTCGTAATCTCTAAATTGCTGTAATTGTAAATGGAATACCCCTCTCTACTAAAAACATGTCTATATTCGTCATGACCTATAAATGGGGTAGTTATATCTCTTCTTGCCAAAATGAGGTTTGGTACTGATTCATGTTCCTGTAATGACCCCCCTTCCCCCCTCTCCCCCTCCCCTTCCCTCGATGAGGGTAATGAACTGGCGAAAAATGGTTCTCATTATTAGAATTACGTTGATTACGTAATCTCTCTGATCTCCTGGTTAAAGCATCAACGTCACAGTTTTGTGCTCTATTCTCAGTAAATTCATCTGGTTCCCCACCTGATTCTGTATGTATTACCACAGGGAAACGTTGATGGAACTGTCTGTTGTTATTAGGAGGCATAGGATACTGGTTGCCTTCTCGATATTCATTAATGTCCCTGTGTAATTTCTTGTACTTCCTATTCAGAATGTCATTGCATCTATTGTCAACCTTTTTCCTAATATCGTAGTATTTCTGTTTATTAGCACCAACATTGAATAAGACATCATTAACAATACACTGATTAATAGATTCTACATCATGATTTAACAAGGCAATATTTCTATTGTTTTCATGGATAATGGCCTGGACAATCTCCAGCCCGCATTTATCAAAGGCATTGATTAGATCTGAATGAAACTCAGATCCGGCTACTACATTATTAGGGTATTAGTATACCCGTAATCCTTAGGGGACAATGCGCTTGGAATAACATTCAGTAAGGTACAAATTGTCCAGAACCAAACCCTTGTACCTGTAAAGTGTCGTTTCCAACGCTGCCATGCTGTCTCCAAAGGTTCTGTGATGGTCGATAGCCTTGAATGGTTCGTTGCCAAAGTCAAAAGCTGGTGCGGCTTTGAACCAGGTGTCGAAACTGGAAGGCGGCGTAGAAACAATCGGTGGTGGTTCCGGTGAGGAAGAGGACCTGGGCTGGTCCGAACGCAAGGCTAGAGGCGTTCTACGGAAGTCTGTGAAACGCAATCCAGTGTCCTGGTTAACGGAAGATAACGTACCGTGAACAGATGAATTTCCGTCCCCAGTATGAGAGTCAAAAACATGTTCCGTAGCTCTAGGAAGTTGGTTTGTACCTGCCAACGCCGTTTGGATTCCTTTACCTTGGAACTAACTTGGAAAAGTGACTACACATTTATTGAATAATTAATTCATTGATTGAATGATTATTTGATTTGTATCAGTATATAAGATCATTACTGCATTATGTGTTTCATCTGAAGAAGTCACAGTGTGGATGAAAACGTGTTATATGTGGACTTTACCTTCGTTAAATAAATTCTTTTGCATCAGTTCCTGGCATTCCTTGGATATTTATTGGAGTTCTACCCTTCTGGCACTGGTTTTGGTTTATATAATTACAGACATTACACACTCCACATTTTAATGTCCCTATATAATTACAGCCATTACACGTCAACATTTAAACGTCCATATATAATTACAAACATTATCCCCACCACATTTAAATATCCCTATATAATTACAACTATTACACCCTCCACATTCAAATGTCTATATATAATTACAAACATTACACCCTTCACATTTAAATGTCCCTATAAAATTACAAACATTACACCCTCCTCATTTAAATGTCCTAATAGAATTACAAACATTAACCGGTCCACATTTAAATGTCCCTATATAATTACAACTATTACACCCTCCACATTTAAATGTCCCTATATAACTACAAGCATTGCACCCATCACATTTAAATGTCCCTATATAATTACAAACAATACACCCTCAACATAGAAATGTCCCTATATAATTACAACAATTACACCCTCCATATTTAAATGTCCCTATATAAATACAACCATTACACCCTCCACATTTAAATGTCCCTATATAATTACAAACATTACACCCTCCACATTTAAATGCCCTAATATAATTATAAACCTTACACCCACCACTTTTAAATGTCCCTGTATAATTACAACCATTACACCCTCCACATTTAAATGGTTGGGAGGGTGGTCTAATGGTTAGGGTGTTTGCCTTACAAACACAAGGTGCAGGGTTTGAGTCTCACAAGAGATTATTGGCTAAGCTTACAATGGCTCACAAGGGCAGTTAGCCTAGTACTAACCTATGAAGCTATGAACCTATGTCCCTGTATAATTACAAACTTTACACCCTCCACATTTAAATGTCCTTGTATAATTACAACCATTACACCTTCCACATTTAAATGTCCCTATATAATTACAAACATTACACCCTCCACATTGAAATGTCCCTGTATAATTACAACCATTACACCCTCCACATTGAAATGTCCCTGTATAATTACAACCATTACACCCTCCACATTTAAATGTCCCTATATAATTAAAAAAATACACCCTACACATTCAAATGTCCCTATATAACTACAGACAATACACCCTCCACATTTTAATGTATTTATATAATTACATACATTACACCCTCCACATTTAAATGCCATGTATAATTCAACCATTACACCCTCTACATTTAAATGTCCCTATATAGATACAACCATTACACCCTCAACATTTAAAGGTCCCTATATAAATAACACCATTACACCCTGTACATTTAAATTTCTTATTACAACCATTACACCCTCCACATTTAAATGTCCTTTAATAATTACAACGGTTACACCCTCCACATTATAATGTCCTATGTAATTACAGCCATTACATGCTTTGCATTTAAATGTCCCTATATAATTACAACCATTACACCCTCCACATTTAAATGACCCTGTATAATTACAACCATTACACCCTCCACATTTAAATGTCCCTTTATAATTACAAGTATTACACCCTCCACATTTATATGTCCCTATATCATTACAAGCATTACACCCTCCACATTTAAATTTCCCTATATCATTACAGACATTACACCCTTCACATTTAAATGTCCCTATATCATTACAAATGTTACACCCTCTACATTTATATGCTCATATATAATTACAGCCATTATACCCTTCATATTTAAATGCACATGTATAATTACAACTGTTACGCCCACCACATTTAAATGTCCCTATATAATTACAACCATTACACCCTCCACATTTTAGTGACCCTGTGTAATTACAACCATTATGGCCTCCACATTTAAATGTCCTTATATAATTACAACCATTTCACCCTCCACATTTAAATGTCCCTATATAATTACAAACATTACACCCTCCACATGTAAATGACCCTATATAATTACAACCATTACACACTTCTCATTTAAATGTCCCTATAAAATTAGAAGCATTACACCCTCCACATTTTACTGTCCCTATATAATTACAAACATTACACCCTCCACATTTAAATGCCCTAATATAATTACAAACATTACACCCACCATATTTAAATGTCCATAGATAATTACAAACATTACACCCTCCACATTTAAAGGTCCCTGTATAATTACCACCATTACACCCTCCACATTTAAATGTCCATATATAATTACAAATATTACACCCTCCACATTTAAATGTCCCTTTATGATTACAACCATTACACCCTCCACATGTAAATGTCCTTAAATAGTTGCAGACATTACACCCTTCACATTTAAATTTTCCTATATAACTCAAACTTTACACCCTCTACATTTAAATGTCGCTGTATAATTACAAACATTAAACCCTCCACATTTAAATGTCCCTGTATAAATACAGCCATTACACCCTCCACATTTAAGTGTCTCTATATAATTACAATCATTACACCCTCCACATTTAAATGTCTCTATATAATTACAACCATTACACCCTCCACATTTAAATGTCCCTATATAATTACAACCATTACACCCTCCACATTTAAATGTCCCTATAATTAGAATCATTACACCCTCCACATTTAAATGTCCCTATATAATTACAACCATTACACCTCCACATTTAAATGTCCCTATATAATTACAACCATTACACCCTCCACATTTAAATGTCCCTATATAATTACAACCATTACACCCTCCACATTTAAATGTCCCTATATAATTACAACCATTACACCCTCCACATTTAAATGTCCCTATATAATTACAAACATTACACCCTCCACATTTAAATGTCCCTATATAATTACAACCATTACACCCTCCACATTTAAATGTCCCTATATAATTACAAATAATACACCCTCCACATTTAAATGTTCCTGTATAATTACAACCATTACACCCTCCACATTTAAATGTCCCTATATAATTACAACCATTACACCCTCCACATTTAAATGTCCCTATATAATTACAACCATTACACCCTCCACATTTAAATGTCCCTATATAATTACAACCATTACACCCTCCACATTTAAATGTCCCTATATAATTACAACCATTACACCCTCCACATTTAAATGTCCCTATATAATTACAACCATTACACCTTCCACATTTAAATGTCCCTATATAATTACAACCATTACACCCTCCACATTTAAATGTCCCTATATAATTACAACCATTACACCCTCCACATTTAAATGTCCCTATATAATTACAACCATTACACCCTCCACATTTAAATGTCCCTATATAATTACAAACATTACACCCTCCACATTTAAATGTCCCTATATAATTACAACCATTACACCCTCCACATTTAAATGTCCCTATATAATTACAAACATTACACCCTCCACATTTAAATGTCCCTATATAATTACAAACATTACACCCTCCACATTTAAATGTCCCTATATAATTACAAACATTACACCCTCCACATTTAAATGTCCCTATATAATTACAAACATTACACCCTCCACATTTAAATGTCCCTATATAATTACAAACATTACACCCTCCACATTTAAATGTCCCTGTATAATTACAACCATTACACCCTCCACATTTAAATGTCCCTATATAATTACAAACATTACACCCTCCACATTTAAATGTCCCTATATAATTACAACCATTACACCCTCCACATTTAAATGTCTCTATATAATTACAACCATTACACCCTCCACATTTAAATGTCCCTATATAATTACAACCATTACTCCCTCCACATTTAAATGTCCCTATATAATAACCAACATTACACCCTCCACATTAAAATGTCCCTATATAAATACAACCATTACACACTCCACATTTAAATGTCCCTATATAATTACAAACATTACACTCTCCACATTTAAATGTCCCTGTATAATTACAACCATTACACCCTCCACATTTCAATGTCCGAATATAATTACAACCATTACACCCTCCACATTTAAATGTCCCTATATAATTACAACCATTACACCCTCCATATTTAAATGTCCCTATAGAATTACAACCATTACACCCTCCACATTTAAATGTCCCTATATAATTACAACCATTACACCCTCCGCATTTAAATCCCTATATAAATACAACCATTACACTCTCCACATTTAAATGTCCTTATATAATTACAAACATTACACCCTCCACATTTAAATGTCCCTATATAATTACAAACATTACACCCTCCACATTTAAATGTCCCTATATAATTACAACCATTACACCCTCCACTTTTAAATGTCCCTATATAATTACAACCATTACTCTCTCCACATTTGAATGTCCCTATATAATTACAAACTATACAACCTCCACATTTAAATGTCCCTATATAATTACAACCATTACACCCTCCACATTTAAATGTCCCTATATAATTACAACCATTACACCTTCCACATTTAAATGTCCCTATATAATTAAAACCATTACGCCGTCCAGATTTAAATGTCCCTATATAATTACAACCATTAACCCCCTCCACATTTAAATGTCCCTATATAATTACACCCTCCACATTAAAATGTCCCTATATAAATACAACCATTACACACTCCACATTTAAATGTCCCTATATAATTACAAACATTACACTTTCCACATTTAAATGTCCCTGTATAATTACAAACATTACACTCCACATTTCAATGTCCCTGTATAATTACAACCATTACACCCTCCACATTTCAATGTCCCTATATAATTACAACCATTACACCCTCCATATTTAAATGTCCCTATAGAATTACAACCATTACACCCTCCACATTTTATTGTCTCTATATAATTACAACCATTACACCCTCCACATTTAAATGTCCCTATATAATTACAACCATTACACCCTCCACATTTAAATGTCCCTATATAATTTCTACCCTGACACCCTCCTCATTTAAATGTCCCGATATAAATAACACCATTTCACCCTCCACATTTAAATGTCCCAATATAATTACAACCGTTATCCTGTCCACATTTAAATGTCCCTATATAACTACAAGCATTACACCCATCACATTTAAATGTTCCTATATAATTACAAACAATAAACCTTCCACATTTAAATGTCCCTATATAATTGCAAAATTACACCCTGTACATTATAATGTCCTATATAATTACAGCCATTACAACCTTCGCAATTAAATGTCCCTATATAATTACAACCATTACACCCTCCACATTTAAATGACCCTGTATAATTACAACCATTACACCCTCCACATTTAAATGTCCCTATATAATTACCCTCCACATGTATATGTCCATATATAATTACAGCCATTACACCCTCCACATTTAAATGTCCATATATAATAACAACCGCTACGCCCACCACATTTAAATGTCCCTATATAATTACAAACATTACACCTCCACATTTAAATGTCCCTATATAATTACAACCATTACACCTCCACATTTAAATGTCCTATATAATTACAACCATTACACCCTCCACATTTAAATGTCCTATATAATTACACCTCCACATTTAAATGTCCCTATATAATTACAACATTACACCTCCACATTTAAATGTCCCTATATAATTACAAACATTACACCTCCACATTTAAATGTCCCTATATAATTACAACATTACACCTCCACATTTAATTGTCCCTATTTAATTACAACCATTACACCCTCCACATTTAAATGTCCCTATATAATTACAACCATTACACCCTCCACATTTAAATGTCCCTATATAATTACAGCCATTACACCTCCACATTTAATTGTCCCTATTTAATTACAACCATTACACCCTCCACATTTAAATGTCCCTATATAATTACAACCATTACACCCTCCACATTTAAATGTCCCTATATAATTACAACCATTACACCCTCCACATTTAAATGTCCCTATATAATTACAACCATTACACCCTCCACATTTAAATGTCCCTATATAATTACAACCATTACACCCTCCACATTTAAATGTCCCTTTATAATTACAACCATTACTCCCTCTGCATTTAAATGTCCCAATATAATTACAAACATTACACCCTCCACATTTAAATGTCCCTATATAATTACAAACATTACACCCTCCACATTTAAATGTCCCTATATAATTACAACCATTACACCCTCCACATTTAAATGTCCCTATATAATTACAACCATTACACCCTCCACATTTAAATGTCCCTATATAATTACAACCATTACACCTCCACATTTAAATGTCCCTATATAATTACAACCATTACACCCTCCACATTTAAATGTCCCTATATAATTACAAACATTACACCCTCCACATTTAAATGTCCCTATATAATTACAACCATTACACCCTCCACATTTAAATGTCCCTATATAATTACAAACATTACACCCTCCACATTTAAATGTCCCTATATAATTACAAACATTACACCCTCCACATTTAATGTCCATGTATAATTACAACCATTATACCCTCTACATTTAAATGTCCTATATAATTACAACCATTACACCCTCCACATTTAAATGTCCCTATATAATTACAAACATTACACCCTCCACATTTAAATGTCCCTATATAATTACAACCATTACACCCTCCACATTTAAATGTCCCTATATAATTACAACCATTACACCCTCCACATTTAAATGTCCCTATATAATTACAACCATTACACCCTCCACATTTAAATGTCCCTATATAATTACAACCATTACACCTTCCACATTTAAATGTCAGTATTCAATTACAACCATTAAACCCTCCACATTTAAATGTCCCTAAGTAATTACAACCATTGTACCGTCCACATTTAAATGTCCTTATATAATTACAACCATAACACCCTCCACATTTAAATGTCCCTATATAATTACAACCATTACACCCTCCACATTTAAATGTCCCTATATAATTACAACCATTACACCCTCCACATTTAAATGTCCCTATATAATTACAACCATTACACCCTCCACATTTAAATGTCCCTATATAATTACAACCATTACACCCTCCACATTTAAATGTCCCTATATAATTACAACCATTACACCCTCCACATTTAAATGTCCCTATATAATTACAACCATTACACCCTCCACATTTAAATGTCCCTATATAATTACAACCATTACACCTCCACATTTAAATGTCCCTGTATAATTACAACCATTACACCTCCACATTTAAATGTCCCTATATAATTACAACCATTACACCCACCACATTTAAATGTCTCTATATAATTACAACCATTACACCTCCACATTTAAATGTCCCTATATAATTGCAACTGTTACATCATCCACATTTAAATGTCCCTATATAATTAAAACCATTACACCATCCACATTTAAATGTCCCTATATAATTACAACCATTACACCCTCCACATTTAAATGTCCCTATATAATTACAACCATTACACCCTCCACATTTAAATGTCCCTATATAATTACAACCATTACACCTGCCACATTTAAATGTCTCTATATAATTGCAACCATTACGCCCCCCACATTTAAATGTCCCTATATAATTACAACCATTTCACCCTCCAAAATTAAATATCCCTTTATAATTACAACCATTACGCTTTCCACATTTAAATGTCCCTATGTAATCACAAACATTGCACCCTCCACATTAAAACGTCCTATATAATTACAACCATTACACCCTCCACATTTAAATGTCCCTATATAATTACAACCATTACACCTCCACATTTAAATTTCCCTATAGAATTACAGCCATTACACACCCTCCACATTTAAAGGTCCCTATATAATTACAAACAGTACACCCTCCACATTTAAATGTCCCTATATGATTACAACTATTACACCCTCCACATTTAAATGTCCCTTTATGATTACAACCATTACACCCTCCACATGTAAATGTCCCTATATAATTACAAACATTACACCCTCCACATTTAAATGTCCCTATATAATTACAACCATTACACCCTCCACATTTAAATGTCCCTATATAATTACAACCATTACACCCTCCACATTTAAATGTCCTTATATAATTACAACCATTACACCCTCCACATTTAAATGTCCCTATATAATTACAACCATTACACCCTCCACATTTAAATGTCCCTATATAATTACAACCATTACACCCTCCACATTTAAATGTCCATATATAATTACAACCATTACACCCTCCACATTTAAATGTCCCTATATAATTACAACCATTACACCCTCCACATTTAAATGACCTCTATAGTTACAACCATTACACCCTCCACATTTAAATGTCCCTATATAATTACAACCATTACACCCTCCACATTTAAATGTCCCTATATAATTACAACCATTACACCCTCCACATTTAAATGTCCCTATATAATTACAACTATTACACCCTCCACATTTAAATGTCCCTATATAATTACAACCATTGCACACTCCACATTTAAATGTCCCTACATAATTACAAACATTACACCCTCCACATTTAAATGTCCCTATATAATTACAACCATTACACACTCCACATTTAAATGTCCCTATATAATTACAACCATTACACCCTCCATATTTAAATGTCCCTATATAATTACAAACATTACACCCTCCACATTTAAATGTCCCTATATAATTACAACCATTATACCCTCCACATTTTAGTGACCCTATATAATTACAAGCATTACGGCCTCCACATTTAAATGTCCTTATATAATTACAATCATTTGACCCTCCAAACTTAAATGTCCCTATATACTTACAAACATTACACCCTCCACATTTAAATGTCCCTATATAATTACAACCATTACACCCTCCACATTTAAATGTCCCTATATAATTACAACCATTACACCCTCCACATTTAAGTGTAACTATATAATTGCAAACATTACATGCTTCACATGTAAATGTCCCTATATAATTGCAAACATTACACCCTCCACATTAAAATGTCCTATATAATTTCAGCCATTACACCCTTCACATTTAAATGTCCCTATATAATTACAACCATTACACCCTCCAAATTTAAATGTCCCTATATAATTACAACCATTACACCCTCCAAATTTAAATGTCCCTGTATAATTACCTCCATTGCACTATCCACATTTAAATGTCCCTATATAATTATACACATTACACCCTCCACATTTAAATGTCCCTATATAATTACAACTATTACACCATCCACATTTAAATGTCCCTATATAATTACAAACATTACACCCTCCACATTTAAATGTCCCTATATAATTACAACCATTACACCCTCCACATTTACATGTCCTTATATAATTACAACCATTACACCCTCCACATTTAAATGTCTCAATTTAATTAGAACCATTACACTCTCCACATTTAAATGTCCCCATATAATTACCAACATTATGCCCGCCACATTTAAATGCCCCTATATAATTACAACCATTATGCCCTCCACATTTAAATGTAACTATATAATTGCAAACATTACATGCTTCACATGTAAATGTCCCTATATAATTGCAAACATTACACCCTCCACATTAAAATGTCCTATATAATTCCAGCCATTACACCCTTCACATTTAAATGTCCCTATATAATTACAACCATTACACCCTCCAAATTTAAATGTCCCTGTATAATTACAACCATTACACTATCCACATTTAAATGTCCCTATATAATTATAAACATTACACCCTCCACATTTAAATGTCCCTATATAATTACAACTATTACACCATCCACATTTAAATGTCCCTATATAATTACAAACAATACACCCTCCACATTTAAATGTCCCTATTTAATTAAAAACATTACACCCTCCACATTTAAATGTCCCTATATAATTAAAACCATTACACCCTCCACATTTCAATGTCCCTATATAATAACAACCATTACCCTCCACATTTAAATGTCCCTATATAATTTCAACCATGACACCCTCCGCAATTAAATGTCCTCATATAATTACAACCATTTCACCCTCCACATTTAAATGTCCATATATAGTTATAACCATTACACCCTCCACATTTAAATGTCCATATATAATTACAACCATTACACCCTGAACTATTAAATGTCCCTATATAATTACAACCATTACACCCGCCACATTTAAATGTCCCTATATAATTTCAACCCTGACACCCTCCACATTTAAATGTCCCGATATAAATAACACCATTTCACCCTCCTCATTTAAATGTCCCAATATAATTACAACCATTATCCGGTCCACATTTAAATGTCCCTATATAATTACAACTATTACACCCTCCACATTTAAATGTCCCTATATAACTACAAGCATTGCACCCATCACATTTAAATGTCCCTATATAATTACAAACAATACACCCTCAACATTTAAATGTCCCTATATAATTACAACAATTACACCCTCCATATTTAAATGTCCCTATATAAATACAACCATTACACCCTCCATATTTAAATGTCCCTATATAATTACAAACATTACACCCTCCACAATTAAATGTCCCTGTACAATTACAAACCTTAAACCATCCACATTTAAATGTCCCTATAGAATTACAACCATTACACCGTCCACATTTAAATGTCACTTAATAATTACAACCACTACACCCTCCACATTTAAATGTCAATATTCAATTACAACCATTAAACCCTCCACATTTAAATGTCCCTAAGTAATTACAACCATTGCACCCTTCACATTTAAATGTGCTTATATATTTAAAACCATGACACCCTCCACATTTAAATGTCCCTATATAATTACAACCATTACACCCACCACATTTAAATATCCCTGCATCATTACAACCATTACATCCTCCACATTTAAATGTCCGTCTGTAATTACAACCACTACACCCAAGAAATTTAAATGTACCTGTATAATTACAACCATTACACCCTCCCCTTTTAAATATCACTATAAAATTATAACCATTATACCCTCCACATTTAAATGTCCTTATATAATTACATCCATTACACCCTCCACATTTAAATGTCCCTATATAATTACAACCATTACACCCTCCACATTAATATGTCCCTATATAATTAATACATTATACCCTCCACATTTATATGTCTCTATAAACTTACAACCATTACACCCTCCACATTTAAATATCCCTGTATCTTTACAACCATTACACCCTCCACATTTAAATGTCCCTATATAATTACAAGCATTACACTTTCCACATTTAAATGTCCCTATATAATTACAACCATTACACCCTCCACATTTAAACTTCCCTATATAATTACAAACATTACACCCTCCAGATTTAAATATCCGTATATAATTACAGCCATTACTCCCTCCACATTTAAATTTCCCTGTATAATTTCAACTCTGACACACTCCACATTTAAATGTCCCGATATAATTAACACCATTACCCCATCCACATTTACATGTCCTTATATAATTACAACCATTACACCCTCCACATTTAAATGTCCCTATATAATTACAAGCATTACACCCACCACATTTAAATGTCCCTATATAATTGCAAACATTACACCCCCACATTTAAATGTCCCTATATAATTACAACCATTACACCCTCACATTTAAATGTCGCTATATAATTATAACCATTACACTCTCAACATTTAAATGTCCCTATATAATTACAAGCATTACACTTTCCACATTTAAATGTCCCTATGTAGTTACAACCATTACACCCTCCACATTTAAACTTCCCTATAGAATTACAAACATTACACCCTCCAGATTTAAATATCCCTATATAATTACAATCATTACACCCACCACATTTAAATTTCCTTATATAATTACAGCCATTACACCCTACACATTTAAATTTCTCTGTATAATTACAACTATTACACCCTCCACATTTAAATGTCCCTATATAATTTCAACTCTGACACACTCCACATTTAAATGTCCCAATATAATTAACACCATTTCACCCTCCACATTTAAATGTCCCAATATAATTACAACCATTACCCCATCCACATTTACATGTCCCTATATAATTACAACAGTTACACCCTCCACATTTAAATGCCCCTATATAATTACAAACATTACACCCTCCACATTTAAATGACCCTGTATAATTACAAACTTTACATGCTACACATTTACATGTTCCAATATAATTACAAACATTACACCCTCCACACTTTAATGTCCCTATTTAATTACAGCCATTACCCCCTCCATATTTAAATGTCCATATATAATTAAAACATTGCACCCTCCAAATTTGAATGTCCCTATATAAGTACAAACCTTCCACCCTCCACATTTAATGTCCCTGTTTAATTACAAGCATTACACCACCCACATTTCAATGTCCCTATATAATTACAAACACTACACCCTCCACATTTAAATTTCCCTATAGAATAATAAATACTACATCCCTACATTTGAATGTCCCTATATAATTACAGCTATTGCTCACTCCACATTTAAACATCCCTATATAATTGCAAACATAACACACTCCACAATTAAATGTCCCCATATAATCACAAACATTATAGGTTCATAGGTTCATACTAGGCTATCTGCCCTAGGGCATTTACAAGCCTAGACAGAGTGTGTTTGGCTTTCGCCACCCATTTTAAATGAATTTTGCTATGCCCTTTTTTGAGGTTAGTATACTGTGCCTCTGTCTAACAGTGACACAGAAGTGATACCCAGAGTAAATCTATGATCTCCCATCCACTCATCAAGATTCCTCTTGAAGAGAGTCAATGAGGGACTCTGCCTAACCTGGACTGGGATTTCATTCCAGAGTGAAGGGAGCCTCTGGGTTATGAATCTGTCCCTCCAGCATGTCCTATTTATTTCAGTGCTGAGGTTCAAGTCTCTCGAGCGCATAGCTCAATGGGATTTGGATTTTCTGAGGTGCAGCATGTCCATTAATTCCGGGTTGGACATGGCTTTATACATCAGGCACAGATCGCCTCTGAGCAGGAAGTATGCCACTGAGTAGAGCTGGAGTTTCTTTAACCGGGCAGCATATGCCATCTGTTTGAACCCTTTGATCCTCTTGGTGAGGTACTTTTGGGGTCTTTCCAGTTGCTGCCGATGTCTGGTAAGGTACATCCCAAAAGGGGCATTGTACTCAATTATGGGCCTGATGAGGGATGAGTAAAGAGGCACAATGACCTCCCCTGATCTAGATGTGAATCCCTTCATGATTAGGTGGGCTATATAAAATGTGTTTCTAACCACTTTGGCCACGTGGTTGTCGAATGAGAGATTGCTATCAACTTGGGTCCCCAGGTCCCTAATTACTTCTTCCGTACTTAATGGATTACCATCTATGTGGTAATTTGTGGGCACTTCGTTTTTGCCAAAGGGGATGACTATACACCTTTTGGTGTTTAGCTTGAGGCCATGGCTCTTGCACCAGTTATCTGTTTCTATTAGGCCCTTTTGGAGGATGCTTGTGTCGGCTGGAGACTCGATTATGATGCCCAGTTTGCAGTCATCTGCAAACTTGGTCAGCCACAGTCCTTCCATGTTGGCCTGTACCTCCGGGAAATATATACCGAACAAGAGAGATCCCAGGACTGAGCATTGTGGGATGCCACTTGTAACTGGTTTGGAGTCTGACATGGCTCCAGCAATTCTAACCATGTGGGTTCTGTCCTTGAGCCAGTTTGCAACCCATCTAGTGACATAGGGGTTTATATTTAAGCTGGTGAGCTTATCTATAATGCCCGAGTGGGGTATTGTATCAAAGGCTTTTGCGAGGTCCAGGTAGGCTGTGTTGACCACCTTCCCCTCATCAATGGCCTTGGTGACGGTTTCAAAGAAATCGACCAGGTCTAAGTGGCAGGATCTGCCCTTAACAAAGCCGAACTGGGTAGGATCCAGTGTCTGTAGGCCCCCAATATCATTATTTATGAGGTCCATGATGATCCTTTCCATAGCTTTGCAGACCAAGCTAGTCAGGCTTATGCGGCAATAGTTTCCAGGATCCGTTGAAGGAGAGGGACCACTGTTGCTGTACACCATTCTTTGAGTACATATCCTGTAGTAAGTCTAAGATTGAACAGTAGTTTTATGTTTGGGTTTAGTTCTTCTTGGAGTTCATGTAGGACGCAGCCCGGGACACCGTCTGGTCCCATTGATGCTGTGTTTTTTCCTTTGGAGAGGGCGGCTCTTACCTGAGCATCTGAGATGTCAGGGGGGCAGCATTCTGCTGGGGTAGATATTTGCCCTTTTGGTGGGGAAGGGGGGAGTAGTTTGCACTGAACCTGTCAGCTAGGATGTTGGCAATGTCTGTGGGTTCAGTGTATTTTTTGTCACTTTGGGCTAATTCTGAGCATATCTGGGAATTCCCACCCAGGTTCCAAACATAACTAAAGAAAACCTTGTGATTATCCTTAGTGTCCTGTGCAATTTTTCTCTCTAAGCTGGCCTTAAACGATTTTATGAGTGCCCGTAGTTCTTTGCTAATATTGATCAGAGATGCCTTCCCTTTTTGGGATTTTGCTCTATCATGTAGTAGCTTCCTCTTCTATTGTATAGTTTGTTTATTGCTGGGGTCCACCAGACAGGACGCCTGCCTTTGGAGGATTGGGTCTTGGTTTTGTTTGGGATTGCATGATCCATGCATTCCTGAAGGTGTTCATAGAATGCGTTTATAAAGGATTCTGTGGACTGGGCCGTATTTTCCACAGGTCCAGGGGCTTTGAAGGATTCCACCTCGGTTTTGAGGAGTGGGAAATTTGCTTTAGAGAAGTTTTTCACTGTGGTTTTCTGGGCAGGGGCTGGGGTCGGGATGTGAATATCTAGTGAGAATAGTTTATGGTCTGATCTTACCAGTGAGGGATACACTTCTGGTCTGGAGCATAGAGTCCCCATGTTGGTAATGATCAGGTCCAGTATGTTTTCCCCTCTTGTGGGAGTGGTAACAAGTTGTTCCATAGCATTTGAGTTTATAAATTCTAAGAACCTTTGGGCTATGGTGTTGGAGCTAGAGTAATGCTCTCAGTCTATGTTTGGGTAGTTGAAGTCACCCAATATAATGATGTTTGGAGAGACCTTCATATTTTCCAGTGTTCTCAGGAAGGCCGAGTGGGGTTCCTGGGTTTGGTAGGGTGGTCTGTAGCAGGCTGTAAACTAGAAGGCAGTTTTACCCACTGTTAGTTGCACATGGATAGTCTCTGATGCTTCGTGCTGTGCCACCAACCTGGAGGTGTGGGTATCTTTGATGAATATTGATGCTCTACCTCCTTTTGTGGTTTGGTCCAAGTTTGGGGCCGAAAAACATGGTATGAGGTATACCCTGGTAGTGTTGGGTTGCTCTCGGGAGCCTTGAACCAGGTTTCTGTTACTGCACAGATATCGATGTTATCCATGCTTAGGAGAGTTTCGAGTGTGTGCATCTTGAGGTTTAGACTTCTGGCATTGAGTAGCATTACTCTTAGTTTCTTATCCCTTGTGATACCTATGGAGGTGGGTTTGTCTTTTGAGCCTTGCCTAAAAAAGGCACTATGGGGGTAGCAAGAGCCTTTGCCAATATCCGAAAGCCCAGGGGTGACAGGTGCAAGCCGTCCCTAGCGAAGCATCGTGGCTTGTCGAGCATGTCATCCCAGGCTGACAGGCATTGGATCCCCTTTGAATGACACCAATACTTAAGCCAATTGTTGAGATTGATCATCTTGTCTTCATATTGTGGCATCATTCTTGGTGAGGGTAAGATGCTACTCAAGGTCAGGGTCATACCGGCCAGGGCTACATGCTCAGAGAGCTCCTCTATGTCTCTTTTCATGTAGTCCAGGGAGGTATGTCTCAGGTCATTCACACCAGCATGGACAATGACTGAGTCATATTTGTACTTTCCTTGGAGTGACCTGAGTGCTTGTATGTGGCGGATCCTAACGCCCGACAGGCAGCTCATAATGACCTTCTCCTTGATCAGCCTGGTGAGTGGGACGTCAGTGTGCCTGACTATAGAGTCACCTATTACAAGTGTATCAGGTGTGTTGTTTAGCCTTAAGGGCTGTGACTGTTCGGCACACTGGCTTTGTGAACTATGTGTTGCACGTGTTTTGTTTTGGGGTAACAGTTGCTTGGGTGGAGTTCTCTGTTGCTTAGGCAGATTTTTATTTAGAGCCTCCAAGTATGTTTTTGTGTGTTTGTGTTTGGTTTGCTGTCGTGGTAGGCCTATGTGAGACTGGAATTGTAGTGAGTGTGGTTTCCTTCTCCTCCTGACTGGTTACGCCAGTACTGAGTTGAGAGAGCTTAGCCTCCAGTTTGGCTATATGGTTGCATCTCTCACATGTGTTGGAATTTGTTGGGAGGAGGAGAGGGTTGTCTGTGTACATGAGGCAGTTGTAACATTGCCTCAAGATTCCCAGATTCACCAGCTGGACCAGAGAGGAGATTGACAACTGACCTTTAGATATGCTAGGATAGTATTGGGAATTCCTTTATAATTAAAAAAAAGGGCCAATGGGGAACAAGGTACTCAAGGGGAGTTTGTGAGGGTGTAGTGCTTTTAATTTTTTAGTGCTGACTTATATAATTGCTTTAGTGAGCAAGTGCCAGGCTTTAGAGTAGGAATAGGGTGCTTATTATGAGAACTAGATCAGTTCTAAGGAAAAAAGTGAACAGCAGACTTTGTGGAGCCGAGAATGGTTTAAACCCAATTAAGCAGCGTTGCCCGATGCTGCGCTATGTGCAAAATCACTCAAAGCCACGCTAAAGCGGGTTTTATACAGGGGGGGCTTGAAAGAGCTAGAAATTGGCCCAAAACAGCCAATAGACTACCAGATTCTTGTGCTGGGAACACTCCTCCAGGGATAGATAGGCTGCTGTAAGCTCCCCACTGCCACTGGTGAACAAAGAAGCCTCCCTTTATCCAAGAAAGGAAATGGGCAACACAGGAACTTTCCAAAAATCCAGAATACAGCAAAGCCTGTATTTGGACTACCCTAGGTCAGGAAAGACAGGAAACAAGGATCATTTTCTTTTTCTTTTTTGCAACAAACAGCAGGAAAATGCAATAAATATGTAACACAGGCTAGCACACTTCAGTGTGTAGCCTCAACTGGTAAATGTAACAAACAGGGCAAACTTTAAAAGTGCAGGTGCAAAAACAAGTTTAAACAGTTTAAAACAGTTCAAGAAGCAGAAATACTTGCAGTTTAGCTAGATCGGACAGTCACCCAGGTAGTAGCAGCAAAACAAAAAAACACTTTTATCAGGTTAGCAGTCGCTCTTTTAGCCTCTCTGCTGCTAGCACCACTCTGCAGGACCACGAGGAGCTTGGCTGAGTAGTAACAAGCGCAAAAACCGTGCCAAAGTGGGTTTTATACAGGGGGACTTGAAAGAGCTAGAAATTGGCCCAAAATGGCCAATTGACTACCAGATTCTTGTGCTGGGAACACTCCTCCAGGGATAGATAGGCTGCTCTAAGCTCCCCACTGCCACTGGTGAACAAAGAAGCCTCCCTTTATCCAAGAAAGGAAATGGGCAACACAGGAACTTTCCAAAAGTTCAGAATACAGCAAAGTCTGTATTTGGACAAGTCAGGAAAGAAGGGAAACGAGGATAATTTTTTTTTCTTTTTTGCAACAAACAGCAGGAAAATGCAATAAATATGTAACACAGGCTAGCAAACTTGAGTGTGTAGCCTCAGCAGGTAAACACAACAAACCAGACAAACTTTAAAAGTACAGGTGCAAAAACAACTTTAAACAGTTTAAAACAGTTCAAGAATGCAGAAATACTTGCAGTTTAGCTACACCCTCCACATTTAAATGTCCCTATATAATTACAACCATTACACCCTCCACATTTAAATTTCCCTATATAATTATAGTCATTGCACCCTCCACATATAAATTTCCCTATATAAGTACAAACATTACACCCTCCACATTTAAATGTCCCTACGTAATTACAAACATTACACCTTATACATTTAAATATCCCTTTATAATTACAACCATTACACCCTCCTCATTTAAATGTCCCTACATAATTACAACATTACACCCTCCACATTTAAATGACCCTAAAGAATTACAAACAATACACCATCCACATTTAAATGTCCATATATAATTACACCCTCCACATTTCAATGACCCTGTATAATTACAAACATTACACGCTCCACATTTAAATGTTCCAATATAATTACAACCATTACACCCTCCACATTTAAATGCCCCCTATATAATTAGAATAATTACACCCTCCACATTTAAATGACCCTATATAATTGCAACCATTACTCCCTCCATATTTAAATGTCCCTATATAATTACAAACATTACACTGTCTACATTTAAATCCCAATATAATTAACCCCATTATACCCTTCACATTTAAATTTTTTATATAATTATAAACATTACACCCTCCACATTTAAATGGCCCAATATAATTACAACCTTTACATCCTCCACATTTAAATGTCCCTATATAATTACAAACATTACACCCTCCATATTTCAATGTCCCCATTTAATTACAAACATTACACCCTCCAGATTTAAATGTCCCTATATAATTACAACCATTACACCCTCCAAATTTCAATGTCACTACATAATTACAACCGTTATGCACTCCACATTTAAATATCCAAATATAATCACAACCATTAGTCCCTCCACATTTAAATGTCCCTATATAATTACAAATATTACTCCCTCCACATTTAAATGTCCCTATATAATTACAAACTTTACACCCTCTACATTTATATGCCCAATATAATTAACCCATTACACCCTCCACATGTAAATGTCCCTATATAATTACAACCATTACTCCCTCCACATTGTAATGTCTCTATATGATTACAACCATTACATCTTCCACATTTAAATGTCCCTATATAATTCAAACATTACACCCTCCACAATTAAAGGTCCCTGTATAATTAAAGCCATAATACCCTCCACATTTAAATGTCCTTATATAAATACAAAAAAATTACACACTCCAATTTAAATTTCCCTATATAATTACAAAGATTACACCTTCCACTTGTAAATGCCCATATATAATTACAAACATTACACCCTCCACATTCAGATGTCCCTATATAACTACAAACAATACACTCTCCACATTTTAATGTCCCTATATAATTACAAACATTACACCCTCCACATTTAATGTCCATGTATAATTACAACCATTACACCCTGTACATTTAAATGTCCCTAAATAGTTACAACCATTACACCCTCCACATTTAAATGTCCCTATATAATTGCAACCATTACACCCTCCACAAATCAGATGTCCCTGTATAATTACAAACGTTACACCCTCCACATTTAAATGTCCCTATATAATTACAACCATTACACCCTCCATATTTTAATGTCCCTATATAATTACAACCATTACTCCTTCCACAATTTGTCTCTAGATAATTGCAAACATTACACCCTTTATATTTAAATGCCCAATATAATTAACCCCATTACACCCTCCACATTTAAATTTCTCTATATAATTATAAAAATTACACCCTTCACATTAATGACCCTATATAATTACAACCTTTACACTCTCCACATTTAAATGTCCCTATATAATTACAAGCATTACACACTCCACTTTTAAATATCCAAATATAATTACAAGCATTACACCCCCACATTTAAATGTCCCTATATAATTACAACCATTACTCCCTCCACATTTAAATTTCCCTATATAATTACAAACATTACACACGCCACATTTAAATGTCCCTATATAATTACAACCATTACACCCTCCACATTTAACCATCCCTATAAAATTACAGACATTGCACCCTCCACATTTAAATGTCCCTATATAATTAAAACCATTACACCATCCACATTTAAATTTCCCTATATAATTACAGTCATTACACCCTCCACATTTAAATTTCCCTATATAATTACAACCATTACACCCTCCACATTTAAATGTTTCTACACAATTACAAACATTACACCCTCTACATTTAAAGTTCCCTTTATAATTACAAACATTACACTCTCCACATTTAAATGTCCCTATATAATTAAATACATTACAGCATCCACATTTAATTGTCCCTGTATAAGTACAACCATTACACAATCCACATTAAAATGTCCCTGCATAATTACAAACATTACACCCTCCACATTTTAATGTCCCTATATAATTACAACCATTACACTGTCCACATTTAAACGTCCAGATATAATTACAACCATTATCCCCTCCACATATAAATGTCTCTAAATAATTACAACCATTACACCCACCGCATTTAAATGTCTCTATGTAATTACAAACATTACACCCTCCACATTTAAATGTCCCTGCATAATTACAACCATTACACCTTCCACATATAAATATCCCTATATAATTTAAATATTACACCCTCCACATTTAAAGGTCCCTGTAAAATTACAGCCATTACACCCTCCACATTTAAATGGCCCTATATAATTGCAAAAATGACACCCTCCACATTTAAATGTCCTTATATAATTAAAATATTACACCCTCCAATTTAAATTTCACAATATTATTACAAAGCTTACACTTTCCACTTTTAAATGCCCATATATAATTACAAACATTACACCCTCCACATTCAAATGCCCCTATATAATTACAAACAATACACCCTCCACATTTTAATGTCCCTATATAATTGCAAACATTACGCGCTCCACATTTAATGTCCATGTATAATTACAACCATAACACCCTGTACATTTAAATGTCCCTAAATAGTTACAACCATTACACCCTCCACATTAAAATGTCCCTATATAATTACAACCGTTACACCCTCCACATTTTAATGTCCCTATACAATTACAACCATTACACCCTCCACATTTAAATATCCCTATATAATTACAAACATTACACCCTCTACATTTAAATGTCCTTAAAGAATTACAATGGTTACACCCTCCACATTAAAATGTCCTATATAATTACAACCATTACACCCTTCACATTTAAATGTCCCTATATAATTACAACCATTACACCCCCCACATTTAAATGTCCCTGTAAAATTACAACCATTACACCCTCCACATTTAAATGTCCCTATATAATTACAACTATTACACCTTCCACATTTAAATGCCCCTATATCATTACAACCATTACACCCTACACATTTAAATGTCCATATATTGTTGCAAATATTACACCCTCCACATTAAAATGTCTCTATGTCATTACAAATGTTGCACCCCTCACACATTTAAATGTCGCTGTATAATTATAGCCATTATAACCTCCACATTTAAATGTCCCCATATAATTACAACTGTTACACACTCCACATTTAAATCTCCCTATATAAATTCAAGCATTACACCCTACACATTTGTGTCCCTATATAATTACAACCATTACGCCCTCCACATTTAAATGTCTTTATATAATTACAACCATTCACCCTCCACATTTAAATGTCCCCATATAATTACAAACATTACACCCTACACATTTAAATGTCCCTATATAATTACAGCCATTACACCCTCCACATTTAAATGTCCCTATATAATTACAACCATTACACCCTCCACATTTAAATGTCCCTATAAAATTGCAAATATTACACCCTCCGCATTTAAATGTCCCTATATAATTACAACCATTACACCCGCCACATATAAATACCCCTATATAATTACAACCGTTATACCCTCCACATTTAAATGTCCCTATATAATTACAACCATTATACCCTCCACATTTAAATGTCCCAATATAATTACAATCATTACACCCTCCACATTTAAATGTCCCTATATAATTACAACCATTACACCATCCACATTTAAATGTCCCTATATAATTACAACCCGTGCACCCTCCACATTTAAATGTCCCTACATAATTACAAGCCTTACACCCTCCATATTTAAATGTCCCTATATAATTACAACCATTACACCCTCCACATTTAAATGTCCCTATATAATTACAACCATTACAGCCTCCACATTTAAATGTCCTATATAATTACAAACATTACACCCTCCACATTTAAATGTCCCTATATAATTACAACCATTACACCCTCCACATTTAAATGTCCCTATATAATTACAACCATTACACCTCCACATTTAAATGTCCTTATATAATTACAACCATTACACCCTCCACATTTAAATGTCCCTATATAATTACAAACATTACACCCTCCACATTTAAATGTCCCTATATAATTACAACTATTAAACCCTCCACATTTAAATGTCCCTATTTAATTATAACCATTACACCCTCCACATTTAAGTGTCCCTATATAATTACAACCATTACACCCTCCACATTTAAATGTCCCTATATAATTACAACCATTACACCCTCCACATTTAAATGTCCCTGTATAATTACAACCATTACACCCTCCACATTTAAATGTCTCTATATAATTACAACCATTACACCTCCACATTTAAATGTCCCTATATAATTACAACTGCTACACCCTCCACATTTAAATGTTCCTATATAATTACAACCATTACAACCTCCACAATTAAATATCCCTATATAATTACAGCCATTACACCCTCCACATTTAAATGTCCCTATATAATTACAAACATTACACCATCCACATTTAAATGTCCCTATATAATTACAAACATTACACCCTCCACATTTAAATGTCCCTATATAATTACAACCATTACACCCTCCACATTTAAATGTCCCTATATAATTACAACCATTACACCCTCCACATTTAAATGTCCCTATATAATTACAAACATTACACCCTCCACATTTAAATGTCCCTGTATAATTACAAACATTACACCCTCCACATTTAAATGTCCCTGTATAATTACAACCATTACACCCTCAACATTTATATGTCCCTAAAAAACTACAACCCTCAACAATTAAATGTCCCTATATAATTACAAACAATACACCCTCCACATTTAAATATCACTGTATAATTATAACCATTACATCTTTACATTTAAAAGTCCCTATATAATTTCAACAATTACATCCTCCACATTTAAATATCCCTATATAATTACAACCATTACACCCTCCACATTTAAATGTCGCTATATCATTACAAACATTACACACTCCACTTTTAATTGTCCCTATATAATTACAACCATTACACCCTCGACATTTAAATGTCCCTATATAATTACAACCATTACACCTTCCACATTTAAATGTCCCTGTATAATTACAAACATTACACCCTCCACATTTAAATGTCCCTATATAATTACAACCATTACACCCTCCACATTTAAATGTCCCTATATAATTACAAACATTACACCCTCCACATTTAAATATCCCTGTATAATTACAAACTTTACACACTACACATTTAAATGTCCCAATATAGTTACAAACATTACACCCTCTATACATAAATGTCCCTATTTAATTACAACCATTACACCCTCCACATTTAAATGTCCCTATATAATTACAACCATTACACCCTCCACATTTTATTGTCTCTATATAATTTCAGCCATTACACCCTCCACATTTAAATGTCCCTATATAATTACAACCATTACATTCTCCACATTTAAATATAATTAAACCATTGCACCCTCCAAATTTGAATGTCCCTATATAAGTACTAGCCTTATACTTTCCACATTTAAATGTCCCTGTTTAATTACAAACATTACACCCACCACATTTCAATGTCCCTATATAATTACAAATATTACACCCTCCACATTTAAATGTCCCTGTTTAATTACAAACATTACACCCACCACATTTCAATGTCCCTATATAATTACAGCCATTACGCTCTCCACATTTAAATGTCCCTATATCTATATATATATATATATATATATATATATATATATATATATATATACAAACATTACACCCTCCACATGTAAATGTCCCTATAGAATAATAAATAATGCATCCCTATATTTAAATGTACCTATATAATTGCGGCTATTACTCACTCCACATTTAAATGTCCCTAAATAATTACAAACATAACACACTCCACAATTAAATGTCCCCATACAATCACAAACATTACACCCTCCACATTTAAATGTCCCTATATAATTGCAACCATTACACCCTCCACATTTAAATGTCTCTACCTAATTACAAACATTACACCCTCTACATTTAAATATCCCTGTATAATTACACCCCTTACACCCTCCACATTTAAACATCCCTACATAATTACAAACATTACACCCTCCACATTTAAATGTCCCTATATAATTACAACCATTACACCCTCCACATTTAAATGTCCCTATATAATTAAAACCATTACACCCTCCACATTTAAATGTCCCTATATAATTACAACCATTACACCCTCCACATTTAAAAGTCCCTATTTAATTACAACCATTACACCCTCCACATTTAAATGTCCCTGTATAATTATAACCATTACACCCTCCACATTTAAATGTTCCTATATAATTACAACCATTACACCCTCCACATTAATATGTCCCTATATAATTACAACAATCACACCCTCCACATTTTAATGTCCCTATGTATTTAATAACATTACAACCTCCACATTTAAATGTCCCTGAATAATTACAACCATTACACCCTCTACATTTAAATGTCCCTATATAATTACCCTCCACATTTAAATGTCCCTATATAATTACAAACATTACACCCTCCACATTTAAATGTCCCTATATAATTACAACCATTACACCCTCCACATTTAAATGTCCCTATATAATTACAACCATTACACCCTCCACATTTAAATGTCCCTATATAATTACAACCATTACACCCTCCACATTTAAATGTCCCTATATAATTACAACCATTACACCCTCCACATTTAAATGTCCCTATATAATTACAAACATTACACCCTCCACATTTAAATGTCCCTATATAATTACAAACATTACACCCTCCACATTTAAATGTCCCTATATAATTACAAACATTACACCCTCCACATTTAAATGTCCCTATATAATTACAACCATTACACCCTCCACATTTAAATGTCCCTATATAATTACAAACATTACACCCTCCACATTTAAATGTCCCTATATAATTACAACCATTACAGCCTCCACATTTAAATGTCCCTATATAATTACAACCATTACACCCTCCACATTTAAATGTCCCTATATAATTACAACCATTACACCCTCCACATTTAAATGTCCCTATATAATTACAAACATTACACCCTCCACATTTAAATGTCCCTATATAATTACAAACATTACACCCTCCACATTTAAATGTCCCTATATAATTACAACCATTACACCCTCCACATTTAAATGTCCCTATATAATTACAACCATTACACCCTCCACATTTAAATGTCCCTATATAATTACAACCATTACACCCTCCACATTTAAATGTCCCTATATAATTACAAACATTACACCCTCCACATTTAAATGTCCCTATATAATTACAACCATTACACCCTCCACATTTAAATGTCCCTATATAATTACAACCATTACACCCTCCACATTTAAATGTCCCTATATAATTACAACCATTACACCCTCCACATTTAAATGTCCCTATATAATTACAAACATTACACCCTCCACATTTAAATGTCCCTGTATAATTACAACCATTACACCATCCACATTTAAATTTCCCTATGTAATTAGAGTCATTACACCCTCCACATTTAAATTTCCCTATATAATTACAACCATTACACCCTCCACATTTAAATGTTTCAAAATAATTACAAACATTACACCCTCTACATTTAAAGTTCCCATTATAATTACAAACATTACACCCTCCACATTTAAATGTCCCTATATAATTAAATACATTACAGTGTCCACATTTAATTGTCCCTCCATAATTACAACCATTACACCCTCCACATTAAAATGTCCCTGTATAATTATAACCATTACACCCTCCACATTTTAATGTCCCTGTATAATTACAACCATTACACCCTCCACATTTTAATGTCCCTGTATAATTACAACCATTACACCGTCCACATTTAAACGTCCATATATAATTACAACCATTATCCCCTCCGCATTTAAATGTCTTTGTCATTACAACCATTACACCCTGTGCATTGAAATGTCCCTGTATATTTACATGCTTTACACCTTCCACATTTAAATGTGCCTAAATAATTACAACCATTACACCTTCCACATTTAAATGTCCCTATATAAGTCAAACATTACACCCTCCACATTTAAAGGTCCCTGTATAATTACAGCCATTATACCCTCCACATTTAAATGTCCTTATATAATTACAAAAATTACACCCTCCAATTTAAGTTTCCCTATATAATTACAAAGATTACACCTTCCACTTTTAAATGCCCATATATAATTACAAACATTACACCCTCTACATTTAAATGTCCCTATATAATTACACCCTCCACATTTAAATGACCCTATATAATTACAACCATTACACCCACCACATTTAAATTTCCCTATATAATTACAACCATTACTCCCTCCACATTGTAATGTCCCTATATAATTACAACCATTACACCCTCACATTTAAATGTCCCTATATAATTATAACCATTACACCCTCCACATTTAAATGTCCCTATATAATTACAACTGTTACACCCTCCACATTTAAATGTCCCTATATAATTACAAACATTACACCCTCTACATTTAAATGTCCCTATATAATTACAAAATTACACCCTCTACATTTAAATGTCCCTATATAATTACAAACATTATACCCTCCACATTTAAATGACCCTGTATAATTACAAACATTACACACTCCGCATTTAAAAGTCCCAATATAATTACAAGCATTACACCCTCCACATTTAAATGTCCCTATATAATTTCAACCATTACACCGTCCACATTTAAATGTCCCTATATAATTACAACCATTACACCCCCCACATTTAATTGTCCCTATATAATTACAAACATTACACCCTCTACATTTAAATGCCCAATATAATTAACCCCATCACACCCTCCACATTTAAATTTCTCAAAATAATTTTAAACATTACACCCTTCACATTTAAATGACCCTATATAATTACAAACATTACACCCTCCACATTTAAATGTCCCTGTTTAATTACAAACATTACACCCTCCACATTTAAATGTCCATGTATAATTACAACCATTACACCCTCCTCATTTCAATGTCAGTATGTAATTACAACCATTACACACTCCACATTTAAATATCCAAATGTAATTACAAGCATTAGACGCCCCACATTTAAATGTCCCTGTATAATTACAACCATTACTCCCTCCACAATTAAATACCCCTATATAATTACAAACATTACACACTCCACATTTAAATGTCCCTATATAATTGCAACCATTACACCCTCCACATTTAAATTGCACTGTATAATTATAGTCGTTATACCCTTCAGATATAAATTTCCCTATATAATTACAAACATTACACCCTCCACATTTAAATGTCCCTGTATAATTACAACCATTACACCCTCCACATTTAAATGTCCCTATATAATTACAAACATTACACCCTCCACATTTAAATGTCCCTGTATAATTACAACCATTACACCCTCCCCATTTAAATTTCCCTATATTATTATAGTCATTACACCCTCCACATTTAAATGTCCCTATATAATTACAAACATTACACCCTCCACATTTAAATGTCCCTATATAATTACAAACATTACACCCTCCACATTTAAATGACCCTGTATAATTACAAACATTACATGCTCCGCATTTAAAAGTCCCAATATAATTACAACCATTATACCCTCCTCACTTAAATGTCCCTACATAATTACAAATGTTACACCCTCCACATTCAAATGTCCCTATATGAGTACAACCATTACACCCTCCACATTTAAATGTCCCTATATAATTACAACCATTGCACCTTCCACATTGTAATGTCCCAATATAATTACAACCATTACACCTTCCACATTTAAATGTCCATATATAATTATAACCATTACACCCTCCACATTTAAATGTCCCTATAGAATTACAAACAATACATTATCCACATTTAAATGTACCTATATAATTACAATTACACCCTCCACATTTAAATGTCCCAATATAATTACAAATATTACACCCTCTGCATTTAAATGTCCCTATATAATAACAATAATTACACCCTCCACATTTAAATGACCCTATATAATTACAACCATTACTCCCTCCACATTGTAATGTCCATATTTAATTACAACCATTACACCCTCCACATTTAAATGTCCCTATATAATTATAACCATTACACCCTCCACATTTAAATGTCCCTATATAATTACAGCTGTTAAACCCTCCACATTTAAATGCTGCTATAGAATTACAAACAATACGCCATCCACATTTAAATGTCCCTATATAATTATAAAATTACACCCTCCACATTTAAATGTCCCTATATAATTACAAACATTATACCCTCCACATTTAAATGACCCTGTATAATTACAAACATTACATGCTCCGCATTTAAAAGTCCCAATATAATTACAACCATTACACCCTCCACATTTAAATGTCCCTATATAATTACAAGCATTACACCCTGCACATTTAAATGTCCTTATATAATTTCAACCATTACACCGTCCACATTTAAATGTCCCTATATAGTTACAACCATTACTCCCCCCACATTTAATTGTCCCTATATAATTACAAACATTACACCCTCTACATTTAAATGCCCAATATAATTAACCCCATTACACCCTCCACATTTAAATTTCTCTATATAATTATAAACATTGCACGCTTCACATTTAAATGACCCTATATAATTACAACCTTTACACCCCTCCACATTTAAATGTCCCTATATAATTACAAACATTACACCCTCCACATTTAAATGTCCCTGTATAATTACAACCATTACACCCTCCACATTTCAATGTCAGTATGTAATTACAACCATTACACACTCCACATTTAAATATCCAAATGTAATTACAAGCATTAGACGCCCCACATTTAAATGTCCCTATATAATTACAACCATTACTCCATCCACAATTAAATGCCCCTATATAATTACAAACATTACACACTCCACATTTAAATGTCCCTATATAATCGCAAACATTACACCCTCCACATTTAAATGTCCCTAAATAATTACAACAATTACACCCTCCACATTTAAATGTCCTTATATAATTACAACCATTATACCTTCCACATTTAAACATCCCTATATAATTACAAACATTACACCCTCCACATTTAAATGTCCCTGTATAATTACAACCATTACACCATCCACATTTAAATTTCCCTATAAAATTAGAGTCATTACACCCTCCACATTTAAATTTCCCTATATAATTACAACCATTACACCCTCCACATTTAAATGTTTCAACATAATTACAAACATTACACCCTCTACATTTAAAGTTCCCTTTATAATTACAAACATTACACCCTCCACATTTAAATGTCCCTATATAATTAAATACATTACAGTGTCCACATTTAATTGTCCCTCCGTAATTACAACTATTACACCCTCCACATTAAAATGTCCCTGTATAATTACAACCATTACACCCTCCACATTTTAATGTCCCTGTATAATTACAACCATTACACCCTCCACATTTAAATGTCCCTATATAATTACAACCATTACACCCTCCACATTTAAATGTCCCTATATAATTACAACCATTACACCCTCCACATTTAAATGTCCCTATATAATTACAAACATTACACCCTCCACATTTAAATGTCCCTATATAATTACCCTCTACATTTAAATGTCCCTATATAATTACAAACATTACACCCTCCACATTTAAATGTCCCTATATAATTACAAACATTACACCCTCCACATTTAAATGTCCCTATATAATTGCATCCATTACACGCTCCATATTTAAATGTCCCTATATAATTACAAACATTACACCCTGGACATGGAAATTTCCCTATATAATTCCAACCTTTACACTTTCGACATTTAAATGTCCTTATAAAATTACAAACATTACACCCTCCACATTTAAATGTCCCTATATAATTACAACCATTACACCCTCCACATTTAAATGTCCCTATATAATTACAAGCATTACAGCCTCCACATTTAAATGTCCCTATATAATTACAAACATTACACCCTCCACATTTAAATGTCCCTATATAATTACAAACATTACACCCTCCACATTTAAATGTCCCTATATAATTACAAACATTACACCTTCCACATTTAATTGTCCCTGTATAATTTCAACCATTACACCCTCCACATTAAAATGTCCATGTATAACTACAACCATTACACCCTCCACATTTAAATGTCCATATATAATTACAACCATTATCCCCTCCACATTTAAATGTCCCTATGTAATTACAAACATTACACCCTACACATTTAAATGTCCCTGTATAATTACAGCCATTACACCCTCCACATTTAAATATTCGAATATCATTACAAACACTACACCCCCATATTTAAATGTCCCTATATAATTACAACCATTACACCCTCCACATTTAAATGTCCCTATATAATTACAACCATTACACCCTCCACATTTAAATGTCCCTATATAATTACAACCATTACACCCTCCACATTTAAATGTCCCTATATAATTACAAACATTACACCCTCCACATTTAAATGTCCCTATATAATTACAACCATTACACCCTCCACATTTAAATGTCCCTATATAATTACAACCATTACACCTGCCACATTTAAATGTCCCTATATAATTACAAACATTACACCCTCCACATTTAAATGTCCCTATATAATTACAACCATTACACCCTCCACATTTAAATGTCCCTGTATAATTACAACCATTACACCCTCCACATTTAAATGTCCCTATATAATTACAACCATTACACGTCGACATTTAAATGCCCCTGTATAATTACAAACAATACACCCTCCACATTTAAATGTCCCTATATAATTACAACCATTACACCCTCCACATTTAAATGTCCCTATATAATTACAACCATTACACCCTCCGCATTTAAATGCACCTATATAATTACAACCATGACACCCTCCACATTTAAATGTCCTGATATAATTACAAACATTACACCCTCTACATTTAAATGTCCCTATATAATTACAAACATTACACCCTCCACATTTAAATGTCCCTATATAATTACAAACATTACACCCTCCACATTTAAATGTCCCTATATAATTACAAACATTACACCTTCCACTTTTAAATGTCCATATATAATTACAACCATTACACCCTCCACATTTAAATGTCCCTATATAACTACAAACATTACACACTCCACATTTAAATGTCCCTATATAATTACAACCATTACACCCTCCACATTTAAATGTCCCTATATAATTACAACCATTACACCCTCCACATTTAAATGTCCCTATATAATTACAACCATTACACCTCCACATTTAAATTTCCCTATATAATTGCAAACATTACACCTCTACATTTAAATGTCCCTATATAATTACAACCATTACACCCTCCACATTTAAATGTCCCTTTATAATTACAAACATTACACCCTCCACATTTAAATGTCCCTATATAATTACAACCATTACACCCTCCACATTTACTGTCCCTATATAATTAAAACCATTACATCCTCCACAATTAAATGTCCCTATATAATTACAAACAATACACCCTCCACATTTAAATGTCTCTATATAATTACAACCATTACACTCTCCACATTTAAATGTCCCTATATAATTACAAACATTACACCCTCCACATTTAAATGTCCTATATAATTCCAACCTTTACACTCTCGACATTTAAATGTCCCTATATAATTACAAACATTACACCCTCCACATTTAAATGTCCCTATATAATTACAAACATTACACCCTCCACATTTAAATGTCCCTATATAATTACAAACATTACACCCTCCACATTTAAATGTTCATATATAATTACAGCCATTACAGCTACCACATTTAAATGTCCCTATATAATTAGAACTGTTACACCCTCCACATTTAAATGTCCCTATTTAATTATAACCATTACACCCTCCACCTTTAAGTGTCCCTATATAATTGCAATGATTACACCCTCCACATTTAAATGTTT